>NC_046159.1:7320643-7598733 GCF_011064425.1 Rattus rattus
CCCTCCCTATGTGGTGTCTATACCCTCTGTCTGTTGATGTCTTTCTTCTCCTTTACCTTCTGGAGCATAGCAGATTACTCTTTTCCTGCTCTTTCCTCAGTTCCTTGCCCCATTCCTTAAAAGTTCTAACTCTTGTCTTCCTGGTCAGTCATAAGTCTCCAGCAACATTTTTACCAATTAAAACCAACTGGGGGCAGGATCCCTCAGTGTCTTACCTGCAGTACCCTGTAAATAGGTCTTTGAGGGAACATAATTAGCATAAGAATAGAACAGCTACTAGGAGTCTTATCTACAGTCACCCTTATAAATTCCTGGAAGTTTCAATAACACTTGCTTTCTACCTTGCTCTTAAATAGAACCCCAGTTCCAGTTGCCTCTCCCAGTACTCCCTTCCTCTATACACTCCCCCATCTGGCCCCTCCGGTTTCCCAGGCCCCTAGTTCACCCATGATATTTATTTTATTTCCCTTTCCTAGGGAGGGATATCCATCCCCCTTGAGCCCTTGTTACTTAGCATCTTTGGGTCAATAGACTGTAGCATGTTTATTCGTTACTTTGCAGTTAATATTCACTTATAAATGAATACACCCCTTGTCTGTCTTTTTCAATTTGGGTTACCTCACTCAGGATGATGTATTATAACTCCATACATTTTCCTGTAACTTCATGATGTCATGAACATGTTTGTAACAGCTGATTAATACTTCTCTGTATAAATGCCCCACACTTTCTTTATCCATTTGTTGTTTGAGGTACATCTAAGTAGTTTCTGAATTTATGACTGTTATGTATACATATGCTATGACCATAGTTCAGCAAGTGTCTGGTAGGATGGAGTGTCTTTTGGTTATATGCCAAAAGGTGTTATAGCTGGGTTTTGTGGTATATCAAGTCCTAATTTTCTGAGAAACATCCATACTGATTTTCATACGGCTCACATTTGTCCTCCCACCAGCAAAGGAGTGTCTTTGCCTTGCTTCATACTCTTTCATGAGCTGTCACAAAAAAAATTATTTTTGATCTTAGCCATTCTGTCAGGTATAAGATGGAATCCGGAGTCATTTTAATATGCATTTCCCTGGTGGCTAAAGATGTTGAACATTTCCTCAAGTACCGTTCAGAAGTCTCTGTTTAAATATGTACCACACTTTTATTTGGATTATTTGTTTTGTTAATGCCTACTTTCTTGAGCTCATTTTATATTTTGGAAAGTAGGTCTTTGTCAGATAAAAGTCATAATTTTTGAAAGAACAGTAAGTGGGAAACTAGAGGAATTTTAAGGTAAAGGAGTATAAGTGTTATGAGTATAGCAGAATATCATTAGGCATCATTTCACCAACTTTTTTTTTTGCCAGGAGTGTTTGATTCTATCTTAGGTCTCTGGGCTTCCCAACCTCTAGTTTTGTTTCTACCAGACGTTGTTAGGGGTGGTCTCTCTCTTGGGGCATTGTTCTCAGACTGGACCAGTCTCTGGTTAATTACTCCCACAGATTCTGTACTACCTTTACCCCAGCACACCATGCTGGCAGGACAAATTGTAGGTCAAAGGTTCTGTGACTGGGTTGGTGTCCAAATCCCTTGATTGAAAGTCTTGCCTCATTACATCACAAGAACACATACCTCTCTATGTTTATAGCAGTCTTATGTGTAATAGCCAGAAACTGCAAGTCACCCAGATATCCCTCAACTGAAGAATAGATAGAGAAAACGTGGTTCATTTACACAATGGAATATTATTCAGCTAATAAAAACAAGGACATCATGAATTTTGCAGGCAAATGGATGAAACAGGAGATCATCATCTTCTTAAATCCTTTGGTCTCTCTTTTCCTCCTGCCCGGAGTCAAGGTCTTCAGGAAGTAGTTTGGATGATCCAAAGCATTTTCTCTTTTGTCTGCTGACACAAACACAAAGCCTCTCTTCCAACATAACATATCTTTTGTCCAGCAGTTGGAATTCATTAGAAGTATCCTACCTAATTTTTTGCTATTTGAGAAAACCAAAACATTCAAACAAAAATCAAGGAAAGAAAAAAGAAAATGTTTAAGTTGTGTGGCCAAATGTGTTATATCATGCTGTAACAACAAATCCATTTCTAATAGTTTTTGGAATTTAGGTGTTGTTGCATTGTATTGGTAGGCTATTAGCAGAAAGAACTAACAAGCATCTGACAGCCAGAGAGCTCAGAGTTCCAGCAGCTCTCAATTTCCTCTTTTCTATTGGGAAGACACTTTTCTTCCTCTATTCTTATTACCTGTACTTTAGTATTCTATCTCTCAGTTATCTCCTTAGTTAAGTCTGTTTTATTCTGAAATTTCTTAGTGAGAGCAAAGAAAACTATGACCATTACTCTATGTACTGTAACCAGTTCCATGACAACAGCAAATAATAGGAAACTATATAAGATCCCAGGACCTACTGCTGTTCCATTTTTAACTTACAAAATATTTTCCCTTTAATCTCTGATTTTCTCCTTAATACTTTCAATTTACCAATTATAAACTTAATATCTTATCAGTTCAGATGCATGGGCTTTTTTATTTTGTACCAGTGTTAGCTCTGCCCTAGCTGTTCAAATCACTCAGGGCTCCTGGTTTTACCTTCTGCTGGCCATGGCCAGGCCTTGCCAACATGTTGTGTTTATTTAGAGATTAAGACCAAGCTCTCTCTAGCATACTCTTAACTGAGAACAACTGGAAGAAGTCACAACCCTTGTGTCCACAGGCTGTCATCTGCTTTCTTTCATTTTTTTTAAACAAACCGGGCCTCTTGTCCTGCTAGCTTAATTTTTCCCCACCTTTCAATGAGTTATTTTGAGACTGCAAACCTGTATTTAATTGTCATAAGTTAGGCATTATTTGAAAATTATTATAAAATTAGTACAGCAGCAATTGCTTCTTACCTAGCTAACTCCCCAATAACCCCACAGAGAGATTAAGATTTATTAAAACTGCCTTGAACCAAATACTGAGCAATTATCACTCCATTCTAAAGTTCCAAGCTAGTCAGGCTTCCTTCCAGACTATATTCCCATTTTACGTGCATTTCCCCCCTTTCCTGATCCAGCATTCTTCTCTTGATGTTTTTCTCAACTTCTGCTGATGGCTTCCTCCTTTGCTTCCCGTCGCTTTCTCTCCTCCTTCAAGAATCACAAGTCCCACCTTATTTTCTCTTTAAAGCTCTACATTGGCTCATTTTCTTTAATTGACAAGACAGAGAATGAATGAGGAACAATGTTTATACAAACTTGAGATATACCTTCTAATAATAATCATGACCAAGCTATGTCCAGATTGAGAAATAAATATGAGGACATATATCAGCATTTGAATAACATAAGGTTCATTTTCCACAGTGCATAAAAACTTGCCTATACAGAATAAAAGGAAAGGAAGTTATTTAAAAATTACAGGGAAGGTCACATTTTGGGTTATATGACACATATGAGAAGCTGAATAATTAAGGATATTAAAACCACTTAGGAATTCAATCTGACAGTTCCTTAGAAAATTGGAAATAGTTCTACCTGAATACCCAGGTATACCATTCCTGGGCATATAGCCAAAAGATGCTTTAGCATCTTGTTTATAGCAGCCTAAATAATAGCCAGAAGCTGGAAAGGACCCAGATGTCTCTCAACAGAAGAATGGATACAGAAAATGTGGTACATTTACACAATGAAGTACTACTCAATGAGTTAAAAATAATGTCTTCATGAAATTTGCAGGCAAATGGATGAAACTAGAAAATATCACCCAAAGTGAGGTAACCCAGACACAAAAAAAAACACACATGGTTTGTACTCACTGATAAGCGGTTATTACCCCTAAAGCTCAGAATACTCATGATATAACCACAAACTATATGGAGCTTAAGAAGAAGGAAGACCAAAGTATGGATGCTTCAATTATACATAGATTGGAGAACAAAATAATCACAGGAGATAAAGGGAAGGAGAAACCTGGGAGGTAGAAAGAAGTGGGAGGGGAAAAGTGGGGCAGGATTGGCTATTGGAAGGGACAGGAGAGAAATACGGAAGGTCAGGAAGTTGAATAAAAATATGTAGCAATGGTAGATGAGGAACTGGAGCTAGCCACTAGAAAGTCCTAGACACCAGAGAAATGAGAGGCTCCCAGGACCCAGTGTGGATGGCTTTGGTTGAAATACTCAACAAAGGGGAGATAGAACCTGTAGAAACTACCTCTAGTAGATAGGCATGGCCCCCAGTTGAGGGATGAGGCCACCCTCCCATCTCAAAATTGTTACCCAGAAATGTTCCTGTCCAAAAGAATGACAGGAGGGGAACTGAAACAGACTTAAGGAAAGGCCATGAAGAGACCACCCCACCTAGGGATTCATCCCATCTGCAGACATCAAACTCCCATGCTATTGCTGATGCCAAGAAGCACTTGTTGACAAGAGCCTGGTATGGCTGTTCCCTGAGAGGTTCTACCAGCACTTGACCAATACAGATGCAGATACTCACACCCAACCATCAGACTGAGCCCAGGTACCCCAATAGAAGAGCTAGGGGAATAACTGAAGGGACTGAAGGGGAAGAACTATATCAACCTACTGGACTACCCAGAGCTCCTGAAGACCAAACCACCAAGCAAAGAGTATACACAGAGGGATCCATGGTTTCAGATACACATGTAGCAGAGGATGGCTTTATCAATGGAAGAGGAGGCCCTTGGTCCTGTGGAGACTTGATGCCCCAGCATAGGGGCCTGCTAGAGTAGTGAGGCAGGAGTGGATGAGTGAGTGGAGGAGTAACCTCATAGAGGCAAAAGGAAAAGGGGAGAGAGAAGATGGGATGGGGGTTTTGTGGTGGGGTAACCAGGAAGGGGGATACAATTTGAAATGTAAATGAACAAAATGATTAATTAATGAGAGAGAGAGAGAGAGAGAGAGAGAGAGAGAGAGTTAAATGGATATAAAAGGTTCATATGGGAAAATATTTGGAATAGATTACTGGTAGAAGGTATAAGAAATAAGTAAAGTGTGTGTGTGTGTGTGTGTGTGTGTGTGTGTGTGTGTGTGTGTATGAGTGTACCTCTATGACATGTGCATGTGGAGGCTTATTGATGTTGGGAATCTTCTTCAATCACTCTCCACTTTGTTAATTGTGAAGGAATCTTGTTATTGCAATCCACCTCTGGTCTAGCTAGCCAGTTTGCCACAGCAATCCTCTGTCTTAGGGACTCTCTACCACCACACCTGTCCTGCTTTTACATAGGCTCTGGGGACTCACACTCCAGTCTGCATGCTTACTTGGCAAGCATTGCCTACTTTACTGGGTTGCCTCCCAAGCCCACAAGTAGTAATTACTTAAGATGAAAAGGCAGGCCAATTGAAATCCAAATGTGATTTTTAATAAAAGTGTCAGAGAGAGCTCACTGAAGTGGAAAACCTCAGCACTGTGGGTGAATGAACACTTGTTTGACTAGGTGTGGAATCTTTTCAGAAAAAACAAAACAGTTTTCCAAACAGGCCTTCTGTAAACTTTGAATTATAAAGTTAGAATTTGACAAATACGCTTAGCACTTGACAAGCTGTGTGCTCACCTCTCATTCACAAAGCCAACATTTTAAACTGCTTTTGTACTTATTTCCCTTGCCCCCATGCCTGCATAAAAAGGTCAAAGTTTAATGTTTAGCCATGGTAAGGCTAGCATACTTCTCTCTTAGCTCCTGAAGAATCAAAAACTTGATAGTTCACTCTAAGTAAAATAAAATGGTCAGAATTCCCAAGGGAGATAACAGGAGAGACCTTTGTAAAAACTCAAAGCAGTCAGCCTGCTCCAGAGGACATACAAAGCCCAGAGCCGTACCTTCCATCATTTTATCACTGTAGAATTCCAAACTCACTTTGTTATTGTAAGTAATTCTTCCCCATATGGCCACAGATGGCACTGAAAGATATCATCCTGGGGGTGAAGTAATTGCTCAGCAGTTAAGAGTATGGGCAGCTCATGCAGGAAAGGACTTGGGTTTGGTTCCCAGGACCCACATGGTGGCTCCTATGGTTTCCAACTCCAGCTCCAGAGGATCCCATGCCTCCAGAGGATTCAAGCTTCCACATGCATAGGATGCACATGGTACATAGACATACATTCAGGAAAAATACTCATATACACAAATAAAAGTAAAGAAATCTTTGAGAAAAAGAAAAGGAAAATATATTCTATACCAAATCTCTCTGAGATGCAAGTTCAAATTTAACTGAAAAAGAAAATTGAAGATACTGGATAGTCATAGCATTTAAGTAGCTTATGTAACTTGGTAGAATTTTAACAAGTATCATTTGTTTCTGACAATGAAACAGTGCTAAAGATTGTTCAGGTTATTATTATTTTTTTTTTTTGGTTCTTTTTTTCGAGCTGGGGATCGAACCCAGGCCTTTGGCGCCCTAGGCAAGCGCGCACCACTGAGCTAAATCCCCAACTCAGGTTTTTATTTTTAAAATGCTTATTTAGGCTCAAACTTTTGTTTGAAAATGCTAGAGCTCACTTAAGACATGGCCTTGAATTGGTAGAGTGCTGGCAGCTCACAGGGAGTCACACAGTGAGGTACAGAGGGCATAATAGACCTAAGTTTATATAACACAGACACTCAAGATAATATTCATTAATCGGATGGATGAATTGATCTATTCAACTGGTAGAAATAATGACTTCTCCCATATCTGAATTGACATCTTCTCTTACTAGATTATGATAAAGATTAATTTTCTATATCAGGTAAGAAAGGGACGAACCATCTTCAAATGGTAGCAGTCAGTATATTAGCCAATGCTCTTTTGTTTGAAAGGTCTTCTTGAGGCTAAATGAGTTTTTGGATTAATTGCAATGGCAAAAGAAACATCAAAACAGCCTAGTACTGACTCTGTAGTATGGTGATTATTGTTCTGTTGAGGGCCATGCAGGAGGAACAAAAAAATGGCTTTAGAACTCATGGTATGCACCCCCACACCCAGGAACACAATCACAATCATGATTTCATAATGTGTATGTCTAGAAGAGGCACAATCTTGAGGACTACATGCTATTGTGGAGTTTTGCTCTGATTGTTGCTTTCACACCTTAATCCTTTCTCTAACTCCTCCACTGGGGATCCAGTTCTCGGTTCAATGGTTTGGCAGCAAACATCCACCTCTGTATTTCTCAGACTCTAGAGCCTCTCAGGTGACTTATTACGCAGCCTTTACTTACTATTTTCTGAGGAGAAACATTCTATACTTGACTCTAAATTTATTACGTCCTTCTGCAAGACAACTACAACTATTTTCTTAAACTTCCTTCTTAAAATTATTTGACTTAAATCAGGAAATGTAAAGAACCATTAATTCATTTAAACAGCATTAATTCATGAAATCTCATCTTCATGTTGATCTGCAGGAAACTTGCCAATAGGATGAGTTATCACCTTGGAAGTAATCACACCAGGCTATAGGCCTTTTGGAGCTCAGGACTAGTCTTGTACTAACCACTCAGACATCAATCCCAGATATAAAGAGATTGATAAACACTGGATTAAGACTTATTTATCAAAACCTCAGAAAGGACTCAGGAACCTAAATGTGGTTATAGTCTATTCTTTAGGCAGACTATTTTTTTTTATAAGAAAACCAGGTTCAATGTTTTAAAGGCATATAGGGGAGCAGTACATTATTTAGCTTGCTAGAGAAAGTATTATTTGCTGACCTTTAAGCTGATTGGTTCCAAATGAAGCAATAAGAGTGGTGGATAGGGAATTTTTGGTACATTAAAACAGAACTTGAGTAATACAGTCATAGCCTTTTGACCTATTAGTAGCATTCTGTGGTGACAGCTTAATAGAAGATGCAGTTGGTTTAATTCTTGTGCACAACATGGAGGTTATAAAGTAATGGTTACAATCAACAAATGGCTACAGTTATATTAGATCATATCATTCATCCCTCACCCTCACACCTGACCTTGTACCTGAGCCAAACCATTGATTTTGAATTTTCCTCTATGTCTAAAGGTGCATATTGAGTTTCTTCTCCAGCATCTAGGAAGTCATAGTCAGCCTCATCTCTTGAAGCCAAAGGCTCATAGTGGGCTCTTAAGGACCATGAGTTTAATGGCAGAGATTATTTTATTGATAAAGGACCTAAGAGCATTGAGGAGACATGAGCCACAAGGGAGAATTAGTACCAGTATACATAAGGGGCCACTAGAGCAGTAATCAAGGATGTTAGCCAAGGACATGAATTAAATAATTTTTCAAACTAGTTTGTGTCTTGTTTTCTCCCTTGTTCCCTTTTGGGGAAATTAGTTTAACATCAGTCAAAGTGCTTCTAATCTTCCCAGAATGACTGGCAGAGAAGCAGCATTGTTCCCTTAGAGCAATACATAATCCACTTTCCTTGAGGAACAAGTTAAAAGCCTGTCCATATTGCAAAACCACTTTAGCTAAGGAGTCTATTTGTTATTCTAAAAACGGGGTGTCGGAATGTAGTTGGGCCAGATCTGTATCCATTTGTTCACTTAAAAATTTTATTACCCTGTGATTCTACCCTACTGTCCCTCTAAACTGACTTTTCCAGTTTTATACCAGTTCATTGAGGTGGCACATGAACAAGCACACATAATTAGGACTTTTGTTTATTAGTGAAAGTCAAGGGTAAGGGCCTGTGGTTCATGCAAACCAGGTGCCTTAAGGTGCTGCTAGAAGGATTATCTTTTTCATTCCAAGGGAATTAGATGATATTATCACATGAGTATTAAGAGCATCACCTACATCTGAATAATGTGATGTAGGTAATGAATATCTTTGAGACTTAAAGCAAGTTCCACTTCCCTGTATGTCCCCCAGGAAGATCAAAGTCTCTCATGGACAGGAAACAGTATCATTGGGGAGACTACTTTGAGGAGTTGGAAATGGTCAGGGTTAATAGTAGCTGTTCCTATATAATAAGGTGGTCTGCAATCCAAATAGAACCAATAATCATCGGCCATGTTTGGCCTAGAAGCATTAAGAAGCTTAAAGGTGGCTTCTATTGCATTGACTAGGGAAGAGCCATAATAAAGGGGGCTCAGGGACCTCTTAAGAAGGAAGCACAGAATGATTTAGAGAATACAGCAAATACATAGGCGAATGCCAGCAGCAAACCACTGAACTGAGAACGGGACCCCTGTTGAAGGAATCAGAGAAAGGACTGGAAGAGCTTGAAGGGGCTCGAGACCCCATATGAACAACAATGCCAAGCAACCAGAGCTTCCAGGGACTAAGCCACTACCCAAAGACTGACCCTGGGCTCCAACCTCAGAGGTAGCAATGAATAGCCTAGTAAGATCACCAGTGGAAGGGGAAGCCCTTGGTCCTGCTAAGACTGAACCCCCAGTGAACGTGATTGTTGGGGGAAGGGCGGTAATGGGGGGAGGGGAACACCCATATTGAAGGGGGAGGAGGGGTTAGGGGATGTTGGCCCGAAACCGGAAAGGGAATAACAATCGAAATGTAAATAAGAAATACTCAAGTTAATAAAGAAAAAAAAATCCACTAAAAAGAAGAAGAAGAAGGAAGAGGAGGAGGAAGAGGAGGAGGAGGAGGAGGAGGAGGAAGAGGAGGAAGAGGGGGAGGAGGAGGAGGAGGAGGATGAAGCACAGTCTGAGGTGGTAGCATAGTTTGAGGAAATGCCCCGGAACTGTTTACATTTCTCCCTGAATTTTCCCCTGAGACTTGGGTGTGTTTTAGGTTACTTTTGTCAAAGCACTATGTTTTGGAACTTTTGCTAGAGGTCCCATTGGATGGAGGACCTTGGGTTTTGCTAGTTGCTAGATTTTAAAGGTATTCTAGAATCTGGTCTTGTCACAGAAACTCTGAATCCCCAGGTATGTCCAACCTCTCACTCAGAAAATGAAAGAGTCCCAAGATTTGAGAGTTATAACCAAGGGATTGTAAGTGTGAGGAATTTTACAACCTCAATTACAAGCCAGTTTCATTTCAATATAGGGAGCACATTCCATTTTCCATCCTGTGGGCCAGGTTTCACATCTCCAATGATGGCAATTGTAATTAGCAGGAGACTGAGTAAGTACATGTGAACCCTGTTTCTGTTAGACATGCATAACATTGATCTTGTCCTAAGTGTTCTAACACATTGTTAGCCCTATACCTAGTAGCTTTATGTCCAGGCATATATGGCCTAGCCATGAAATCATAAGACAAAGGCTGGTAAATGTGAGCTTCTTGAGGCTTGTTGCCTAGTTTTGACCATAAGTAACAAAGGTCCGTAACAATTCTTCAAGGTTGAGTATAATCATCATGACATAGATCAGTTATGACTGTCCCTGTTTTAGTATCAGACAGCTTCATAGCCAAGTGTTTTCCTTATAATTATTAGGTCTGATTAGCCCTAGGATTAGACAAGAGTTATCATAAGTATGAAACAAAAGGTAATGGTCAGTTTGTAATAAGTCTTATCTTTAGAGGGTCCTCTGGGTATTGTCATACATTTCATCATCACTCTGGATCTTGATGTCTTTTTGCCACAATTCTTAATTCAGTGGGTTCTGTTGATGAGACTGGATGATTCATAGTTGTTCTGTGTCCTGATGTTCTTGAGGAACAGGCTTCAGATGGAATGGTGAACCCAAGGGTGGATCCAGTCAACCATGACTACTGTGGGGATCATCAGGATTATAGTAAGGTCCCTTTGAGGGAGAGGCCAGGGGTTCTTTGTAGTGTCTTTTAACCAGAACCAAATGTCCAGGCCAGAACCAATGAGGGTTGGTTGGTGGTGGGTTCCTGTAGGTGCCAAACATAGGTGTGCAGGCCAGTTTGGACCCTCTGGGGTACCTGGATTGACTTAAGGACATCATGATTAGAAATTTCTGCTAATGAGTCTGCCCTACATGAGAATTATTAATTCTGCCCTTTGGGCCAAAGTCCTGCTCAGGAGAGGAGATGCCCACAATGATTTTCCAAATCTATCACTGCTACCCTTACATACTGGTGCTATCTTCCATGAAGCTGCTTCTGTCTGTGCACATCGTGAGATCTGCAGATCTGCATTAGGTCAGGGATGGTCAAAGAGGTCTGGAGAAGGATGTGAGGGGTTTTTCCATACATTATCTCTTAGAGAGTTATCCCACCTATATAAGGAGTATTTCTGACCACAAGGAGATAGAAGGGAAGGAGGGACACCCAGTCGTCGCAAGTTTCTAAGGTTAATTTATTAAGGTCTCTTTAGGAGTCCAATTCATCCTCTCTACCTGATCTGAAATTTGGGCACAGTATGTACAATGAAGTACCTACTTGATTCCCAATGTTTTTGCTAAAGTTTGACTAACCTTAGAGAAAAGGTCTGGTCCATTGTCAGATCCAGGATTCACTGACAAATGAGGGAGAGGCAGTTTGGCTGCCTCTTTAGCCATCAGATCCGCTTCATGATTACCAATAGCCTCTGGGATTTGTCCCTGTTGGTGCCCAGAACAATGTACAATAGCCAATTTCTTTGGAAACTATAGAACACCTAGGTATGTATATAGGATCTCCTGATTGTTTTAAACTGTTTTCCTTCTTCAATCAATAGTCCTCTTTCATGATATATTACCCCATGTACATGTGCAGTGGTAAATATGTACCGACTATCAATATAGATGTTAACTACTTTGTCCTTGCCCCATTTGAGTGCCTCAGTGAAGGTTATTAATTCTGCCCTATGGGCCAAAGTCTTGCTCAGGAGAGGGGATGCCCATAATGCCTTTTTCAAATATCACTGGTGCCATCTTCTATGAAACTGCTTCTATCTGTGTACATGGTGAGACCTATGCTAGGCCAGGGATGGTCAAACAGGTCTGACTGGGTCCCATTTACATACTGCAGGGTTTCTAACAGTAATGTATCAGTGGGCTTTCAAGTCCAGATCAGGTAGCAGTGTAGCAGGTTTCAATGAGGTACAAGGGGTGGGGAGCAATGGAAACTCCAGAGTGGAAAAGCAATGTTGGGGGTACTTTTGAGAAATCAGTCTATAGAATGAGGAATCCTGTATGGGCTATTGTCACAGGCTGTCCTAAAATTAATTTGCATCTTAGTGAACAGGGTAGTAGCCACTATAATTCTCAGGTAGTTGGGTCATCCTGCCACCACTGGGTCAAATTTCATGGATGGGGAAGCCACTAATAATTACTAGGGACCCAAGATTTGTACCCAGCACCCATGTGGCAGTGACTTGCCTGTTGTCCACAAACCGATGAAAAGGCTTTGTCATGTCAGGCAGAGCCAGGGCTAGGGCAGATTTTAAGCCTTAGAGAGCTTTGGCATTTTCCTCAATCCATGTGAAAGTTTCTCCTGCCCTCTAGTGGCCTTGTAGACTGATTTAACTATGTCAGCAAACACCAGTATCTAGACTCTGCAGAAACTAGCTCACCCCAGGAATCCCCATACTTGGTGACTGGTCTTAGGTATCAAGCTTGAGAGGCTTTGTTGACCTCCCTTAGGCTAAAATCCCGAGTATGTTGCTTTAGATACACAAATCTGAGTCTTCTTGACTGAGACTCTATATCTTAGTCTTTGCAATGTTTCTAGAAGAGACCTGTTGTTTTCATGCACATGTCAACTTTTGTGGCAGCCAACAGTAAATCATCCACACACTGGAGCACTGAAACAGTTTCTTCTCTTGTATCTTCTATACCTTGGACTCTTTTCTACTTCTGTATTCTGTTTGTGATGCTTGTATCTGTTGTTCATGTTCTCTTCCCTAGGTTTTCCATCTCCAATATTTCCTCACTTTGTGTTTTTTTTAATGCTTATATTTCCACTTTTAGGTCTTGCCCAATCTTATTTATTTCCTTCACCTGTTTAATTTTCCTGTGTATATTTAAGAAATTAGTTTGTTTTCTATTTAAAGTTTTCTACCTGTTTGATTGTATTTCCCTGTGTTTCTTAAGAGATTTATTCATTTCCTTTTTAAAGGCCTCTATCATCTTTATAAGATTGGATTTAAGGTCATTTTCCTGTGCTTCAGCTGTGTTAGGGGGTCATATATTAGAAGTAAGGTTAGTTTGCTAACATATGTTAAAAGTTTGGATTTGTTTTTATATTTTTTGTTAAGAGATATTCTGGAGGATGGAATCCAAAGTGGTGGATGACATAGGAGTAGTGCATAGGTTAGGAGTTAAGAGAGTTGTATGAATGGACCATGATGGGGGATATTTTATTGAGGGCATAAATAAGGAGTGGAGATTAAAAACAAGTTCTAAAATAAGGTATTTATGGTTTGGGATGAGAGAGAATCCAAGTTAGGTGACTTGAGGAGAGCAAGGTTGAGTTTCAAAAGGCGAGTTATGGCAACCTTTGAAATGGAGGAAATTAAGGAATGAGTTACTGTTAGATTGTGTATCAGAGAGAAGACCATGATTGAAGAAGGAATTCATCTACTTACTGAAGCATTAGGGAGCGGGGCAATAAGGCAGGCCAGGTACATAGGGCCTTGAAGGGGACCATACCATATGGGAGCAGATCACAGGGTATATTAGGAGAGTAGCAGTGTTTATGGAGTGATGGTTTTAAACTATGCCAAAGGTTTGTTTAGGTTTCTGGCTGTCAATATGTGAGCATTGTATGATGATATGTGGTACTCCGGAAATGCTTAGATAAAAATGATTAAATGCTGGCTTTAAGGTCTGTGAGGCTGGTTAAGGGTAGAGAGTTTGGAGATGAAGGCAGAGGGGTCTTTGAGTGTAATAGAAAGGGATTCAAGATGTATTGCAAGGGAAATAACAGGATTGACCACAGACAGAGACAGAGAATAAGAGTACTTGCGGAATTTTTGGAGATTAAGAGATGTGATAGCATATTTGATTATTATACATAGAAAGACTAATTGTTAGCAAAATATAAAAGCTTAAATAGATCTTGCAGCTGTCAGATGTATTTAAAAAGATGCAGTTTGATGTGCCTCTAAAAGTCTCCATAGATAATAATGTTAAAGAATGGAACATTCTTTCCTTTTGTAAGGCAAGTTGCTTGGGAGAGGCCTTGTAGTAAGTCTTTGCTCTATGACTCAAGGCAAAGTCAGCTCAGTGGCCTTGAACTACTCCACTGTAAAGGTAAAATGCTTTGGACTCCTACTAACTTGGCTTGGATCCCCACCCCAACTCATGATGAGGACATGATTCAGCCTGCCAAGAATGTAGTTTAAAAACTAGAAATGTCTTTTATAAGCAATTAGATGTTTCATAGAGCTCTTTCTCTCTTGTTATCTTCCTTTTGGCTCAGAAGACCCTCATGGAAGAAGCTATTGATTTCCTACTTGGACTTGCAGGAATAACAGAGAAGCAGCTAGCAGAACACAGGTAAAAGTGTATTCTAAGAAAAAGTGCTAAAAAGTCCTCGCTGGTTTGGAGGAGTTCAAAAGAAAGGCAGACAACTTCAGTAGAATGACTCATACAGACATTTCTGAAAGAGATAGTTTACTTGTAGAATCGAGGTTATAAAAGATATTTTGTATATAGTTTAGAAAATATAGTTGCCACACTGAGCAAGCAGGTGCTAAATTTGGTTTATGCTTCCTGTAGAAATATGATTTATTCCTGTAGAACTGTGATATAGAAATAAGTAGAAATAATATTTCCTGTAGAAATATTGGTAGAAATATGAGAATTATCTCATAATGGTTACAGAGATAGAACATATAAATAAAGGCTGAGGGAAGGAGGAAGAGGAATGTAGGGGTATTTGAAATTTGCTTAGCATTCAGAAAAATATGTCTTTGCAAATGAATCATATGCTGCTTAAGACCAATGCTTATACCACCATAAAACTCTGAACAGACTTTCTCTGGAGAATTCAATCCTCTGATAAATTAAGTTCATTTCATAATCCCTTGTCTCTTTGGGTCCCACATCTCACTAGCCCTTTGGTTTATGTTGTGTTCTATTTTAATCCTTGTTTGATCAAATTTTTTAAATGACATATAAGTAACATTGTAAAGATCACTGCTAATCAGGTTCTTGTTCAATACCAAGCCATCCTTAGCATAGAGAGGCTGAGGAGTAAGGTGATACTTCACCATTATTAAATAAATCATGGGGAGATGTGGGAAATTATGATAATTAAGTTTGAAGTCTACTACTGTCCAGATATTATTCTGCACTTGGTGCATGATGGAGGACTCCCTTCATTCACAGGGCTTCTCTTTCTCTGAGCTTGTCTGGGGATTTTAATACCCCATCCCACATATCTCTACCTACAAAATGTTCATAGACTTAGTTTCAACATTCTCTCAAAAAGAGCATTTTTAGCTAGCACCTAAGATTTTTGAAATGCTTCCCCATGTTAATGAGTTATTTCAGAACCCTAAGCCTTCAGCCAATGACCTGTGCCCATCCTGTATGTTTCTATCCCCATCCTCCAAATTATATAAACCTAGAATCACCACAAAAAAAGTTGATCTCCCTTACTGCAAATAGTCCTGGTTTATCTTCATCACTGTACTTACTCACAGGGCATCTGAATTTCTGTCTATCATCTCTGCTCCCTTTGCCCTCGTGGACTCATATTGGCCAATGATCCCCAAAGGTAGGGAGCATCACAGCCAGTGTCCAAAGTGGGGCTCAAATCCACAACCCTGCATTTAAGATTTTTGCAGTGTGCCAGCAGAGCAAAACAGTTATTAGACATTCAAAGTATTCTTGTGGTTTCACCTTTAAAAATCTTTTCCTCAGGGACAGCAGGCTGCTCAAGGTAGCTGGGTATGCTCCAGAGGATTCAGTGGACAAGAAAGATGGCTGTAGACAGGGAATCTAACCTGTATGGTTCTGGATAAGCAGGTCTGATGAAGGTGAGTAGAGAGGTGGTGGGACAATGGAGGTGATGCAAGGATAACAGACTGCTCAGGGAAACTGGGCATGCTCCAGAGGACTCAGTGGACAGTGAAAATGAGTTCAGAAAGGGAATCTAATCTGTCGTACCTCAGACATGCATTGCTCATCTATCTTTCTACCTGTCCCCCAGTCTTTTCCTGAGATGCCTCCAGAGGCATTAAAGGCTGGGAGACTTGCACTGTCCCCTAAGTACCATTGTCCAACCCAAGGATACCTAGAAGATTCCTGCCACATCAGGATCATGGAAGTTATATCTCCTTCCAATACCGACTATAACAGGAACATCCAGGGCAAACAGATAGCTAAAGGCCTGTGAAAGAATGCAAAAGCCAGGCCAAATATACCACCTCCAGAGTACAGCTATCCTACTGCAGCAAACACTGGATTTAAAAAAAAAAGAAAAAAAAAAGAAAAAAAAAAGAAAAACCTTTCAGAATTACAGCAACTTCTCTACTGAAACTCTAAAAGCTAGAAGGGCCTAGACGGGTATCTCACAACCTCTAAAATCCACAGGTGCCAACCTAGAGTTACTATACCCAGCAAAACTCTCGATCACCATAGATGGAGGAAACAAAATAATTCAAGGAAAATAAACAAGTTTAAACAATATCTATACACAAATCCAACCCTACAGAAAATAAAAGAAGGAATAACCCAACCCAAGAATGTTAACGACATCCAAGAAAACACAGGAAATAAGTAATCCCGTATGTGAAGAAACAAGGGAAGCACAAGACACTAACACTAAGAACACTATACAAACCAATACCAAAAGAACAGGAATTAACAATAACTAGTCATTAATACCTCTCAACAACAATGGAATCAATTCCCTAATAAAAAGACATGGGCTTTGTCCATCATTCTGCTGCATACAAGAAACACATCAGCAAGAGAAATAGACATTACCTGAGAGTAAAGGGCTAGAAAAATGTTTTTCTAGCAAATGAACCTAAGTAAGAAGCTAGAATAACAGCTTTAGATATTAATAACTCTAATATCTAAAAGAGGCGTTCAACCAAAATTAATAAAAAAGACAGGGAAGGATATTTAATATTCATCAAAGGAAAAATCTACCAAGACTATATCTTAATACTGAGCATCTAGTCCCTAAACTTAAGAGCACCCACATTTGTAAAAGAAACATTGCTAAAACTCAAATCACACATTGAACACTACATGTTAACAGGAGGAGACTCCTGCTTCCCATACTCACCAATTGAAATGTCATCCAGACAAAAACTAAACAGAGAAATAATGAAACTGATGCTATGAATCAAATGGGCCAAACAGATTACTCAAACACAAAAGAATATATCTTCTTCTCAGAACCTCATAGATCCTTATCCAAATTTGACCATATAGTCCATCAAAAAGGAAGCCTCAATAGATACAAGAGAATTAAAATAATGCCTTGAATCTTATCAGACCACCATGATTAAAGCTGGACTTCAACAATGGAAACTCCAAAAGAAACATACTCATGGAAACTGAAAAGCTTTCCACTCAATGATCTCTGGGCCAGGGAATATATAAAGATAGAAATTAAGGATTTTCTAGAATTCAATGACAATGAAGGCACAATGAAAGCAGTGCTAGAGGAAAGCTCACAGTACTAAGTGCCTCCATATTTATATTAAGATGTTCTCATACCAACAATTTAAATGCACACATGAAAACTTTAGGAAAAAAATGAAGCAAGTACATAGAAGAGGATTAGAAGACAGGAAATAATAAAAAATCAAGGCAGAAATGAATAAATTAAAAAGAAAACAGTGGAAGGAATCATAACTGGTGCTTTGGTAAAATAAACATGCTAGAGAAACTTTTAGCCAATTACCAAAAAGTTAGCCAGACCGTATCCAAATGAACAAAATCAGAAAAAAGGGAGAGACAACTAGGAAATTCAAACAATTATTAGGTCTTACTTCAAAAGTATGTGCTCCAAAAAAAATTGGCAAATCTTAATAAAATGCATGATTTTCTAGACAGATACCACTTACCAAAGTTAAATTAAGATCAGATAAACTATTTAAACAGCCCTGTAATCCGTAAGTCACCATTAAACCTCTCTCAGCCTAAACAAACAAACAACAACAAAAAGCCCAGGGCCAGAGAGTTTTAGTGCAAAATTCTACCGGTCTTTCAAAGAAGAAATTATACCAAGATTACTCAAAGTATTTCACAAAATAAAAACAGATTGAACTAATTCTATGAATTCAAAGTTACCTGATACCTAAACCTTACAAAGCCTCAACAAAGAAAGAGAATTTCACAAAATTTCTCCTATGAATATTGATGCAAAAAATGCTCACAAAACTGAGTATGTAAGATATTCATAAACTGAATCCAGGAACACATCAAAAGCATCATCCATCATGATCAAGTAGGCTTCATCCCAGGGATGCAGGGATGGTTCAATATATGAAAATTCATCAATATAATCCACCATATAAACAAACTGAAAGAAAAGAATCATTTAATTATATCATTAGATGCTGGAAAAGCCCTTAATACAATTCAATAGCCCCCTCATGTTAAAGGTTTTATAGAGATCAGGGATACAAGGCACATACCTAAACATAATCAAAGTAACAAACAGCAAAGCAATAATAGCCAACATCAAATTAAATGGAATTCCACTAACTCAGGGACAATACAAGGTTACCCATTCTTTAACTATCTATTCTATGTAGTACTTGACATTTTAGCTAGAGCAAGGAGACAACTAAAAGCAGTTTAAGTGGATACAATTTAGAAAGAAAAAAGTCAAATTATTGCTATTTGTGGATGATATGATACTATACATAAGGAACCACCAAAATTCTACTGTATAACTCTTACAGCTATTAAACACCTTCGGCAAAGTAGCTGGATACAAAATTAACCAACAAGAATCAGGAGCTTCTTTATACAAATTTTACACAGGCCATAAAAATATAAGGGAAAGAACAATCTTCTCAATAACAACAAACATTATTAAATACCTTGAGGTAACTCTAGCCAAGCAAGTAAAAGGCCTATTTGACAAGAACCTCACTTTACTGAAGAGAAAAATAATGAGCAAGATACCAGAAGATAAAAAGATCTTTCATGGTTATAGATCTCTAGGATTAAAACAGTGAAAATGGACATCTTACCAAAATCAATCTACAGATTCAATGCAATTCCCATCAAAATATCCCAACACAATTCCATACAGACCTTAAAAGGGCAATTCTGAGCAATTCGGAACTTCATATGGAAAAATAAAAAACCTGGGATAACAAAACAATTCTGAACAATAAGAGAACTCCTGGAGGTATCATCATCCATGATTTGAAGCTAAACTACAGAACAGTAGTAATAAAAAACTGCATGATATTGGTATAGGAACAGACAGGTTGATCAATGGAATTGAAACAAAAATGGTGAAATAAGTCCATACACCTATGGACAGTTGAATTTGAAAAAGTAGGCAAAACCATACAATGGAATAAAAGAAAGCATCTTGAAAAAAACCTGTGCTGGTCATATAGAAGAAAGCAAATAGTTCCATATCTGTCACCCTGCAGAAATCTTATATACAAGTAAATCAAACACCTCAACATAAAACTGGATATACTAAATCTAATAGATTAGAGAGTGAGGAATAGCCTTGAACTCATTGATATAGGCGACAACTTCCAGAACAGAGCACCAGTGGCTTAGGATCTCATGAAACTCCAAAGGCAAAAGACACTATCAATAGGACAAAATGGCAGCCTACACATTGGGAAATGGTCTTTACCAGCTCTACATACAACAGAGGGCTAATATCAAAAGTTTATAAAGAACCCAAGAAATTAGAATTCAACCACCCAAGTAACCCAATTTTTAAAATGGCATACAGAGATAGACAGAGAATTCTCACCAAAAAATCTTGAATGGCTGAGAAGCACTTAAAAAATATTCAATGACTTTAGCCACCAGGGGAAATGCAGATAAAAATGACCCTAAGATTCCATCTTAGACACATCAGAATGGCTAGGATCAAAATTTTAAGTGAAAGTACATGCTGGTGAGGAGAGCAAGGGGAATATTCTTCCACTTCTGGTGGGAGTGCAAACTTGTATAATCACTTTTGAAAACAATTTGGCATTTCTCAGATAACTGGGATTGACTACCTCAAGACCCAGGTATACCACTCCTGGGCATATACCAAAAGCTAATCCATTAGACCACAGAACACTTGCTCAACTGTGTTCATAACAGCTTTATTCATGGAAACAACCTAGATATCCCTCGGCTGAAGACTTGGTAAAGAAAACATGGTACATCTACATAAGGGGTTACTATTCAGTGATTAAAAACAAAGACAAAATAAATTTTGCAGGCAAATGGGTGGAACTTGAGAATATCATCCTGGTTGGAGTAACCCAAAGGCAGAAAGACACATAGGGTATATACTCACATATAAGTGGACATTAGCCATAAAATGCATTACAACCATGCTATAAGTCATAGACTCAAAGAAACTGTGTAATAAGGATGTCCCAACGGAGGATGTATGAGTCTTACTCAGAATGGGGAACTAAATAGTTATTTGAGGTAGATAGAGGGAACTGGGTAGCAGAGTGGGTGAGGAGGGGAATGGGGAAGGTAATTGGGTGTGGGGAGAAGTGCAGCAAGAGAAGCCTGGGATTGAGAATGGATATGGGGTGGGGACATCTCTAGTGACTAGCTAGAGGCTTAGGATGGGAGAGGATATGGGGAGTCTACAGGGTGACCCTAGCTTAGATTCCTAACAGAGGGGGATATAGAGACTGAAATGGCTACTACCTCTTGTAGCCAGGAAAGATTTCCAGAGAAGGGTGTGGGACCTTGATCCATCCTTAGAACCCTTGACTCAAAATTTGTCTTGCCTACAAAATGTGCATAGATAAAGATGCAGCAGATACAACCTACCAGTGACTTGCTCAACTTGAGATCCATTCCATTTGAGAGAATGTAATGGCTATTCCTGGTTGTCAACTTGACTATATCTGAAATGATCTACAATTCAGAACTCGGGGGCTCACCTGTGATACAGATCTTGAGGCTGAAGACTTGGATCTTGGCATGGATATCTTAAGGCATAGTTGCCATGAAAAGCTTTGTCCCAGGCAAGGTAGTAAATTCCTTTAATCCCCAGAGACTGAGGCAAGGGGATCTCTGTTCAAGGTCAGCCTGAGATAAAGCAAGTTTCAGATCCAGGCATAGTACACACCTTTAATCTAGGCCACACTTTCTGCTGGAGGCCTACATAAGGACATTAGGAGAAGGGAGATTCACTCTTCTTTACATGCTTGCACTTACTTTCCAACTCATTTGTTTGAACCACTTCTACAAAAGACCAGCTGAAACAACTAGCTTTGTGGGACTAAGCAACTACCAAAGTCTTGGACTTCCCTTTCACAACTGACCATTGTTAGACTACAGACTGTAAGTCATCACAAAAAAATCCCTCAATATAGAATGATATTCCATAAGTTCTGTGACTCTAGAGAACCCTGACTAAGACAGAGTCAACTCCTGGCATTATTAATGATACTCTGCTATGCATATCTGTCTCCTGAGAGGTTTCATCTAGCAGCAGACAGATGCAAATGCAGAAATACACAGACAAATTTCAGGTGGAACCAAAGTAATCTTGTGGTAGAGTAGGGGGTAGAGATGAGGGAGAGTCAAGGACACCACAAGTAGAGCCACAGAGTCAAATAACCCGGGCCAATTAGGTTCCATGCAGGGAGCATACAGGAGCTGGAGTTAGACCACTATGCATTTGTAGCAAATGTGCAGCTCGGCATTTATCTGGTTCCCCTAACAAGTGGAATTGAGGTTTTCTTGGTCTCTGCTCCCTGCCATTGGATCCTATTTTGTCCTACTTATACTACTTTGTTGGTCTTCAGTGGAAGAGAGTATGCCCAGATCTGCTGGGAATAGATTCCCCAAGGTGGGAATGGTACCCAAAGGGGATGTACCTTCTGTATGCTTAGATTCTTCACATCCTACCTATGATAAATATTCTTCGATGCTTTAGCCTCCCTTCTAGCCCAGCACCCACTAAAGGTAGTGGGAAGGAATGGTTAATAGAGCAAAAGAAGATGTAGATCTGTTTAGAAATAGTTCTTTGGAACAAATCCAATCTGCTCAAGAAATCAGCAGCTGAGTTCACATGAGTCGGCAGTGGCAGCTTGATCCACTTTCAAACACCATTCACTAATCAGGAGTGGCAGGTCGATTCAGAAGAAACCTCGAGGCTCTGCCAATTGGCTGCATCTAAGGAGGTGGCAAGAACCTGCTAGACCACCACCAGAAGTCCTTTGATGGTGTTTCTCTCTACAAAGTCAAGACAAACAGTGACCCACAAAGAATGGCAAGGCGAACCAATATCATATAGTGTCATCAGCGAAGACAATGATGACCAGCAAAGAACGGTAAGGTGTACCAATGCCACACTGAGTAACCCACAGTCTGTTGGAATATACTTATATCCTTTCCAAACATCACAAGTTCTCTCAAGCATCCACACATGTACAACATTATGTACCATTCATCCAGACTACTTCCAGAAAAACAGCACAGGTCTGTCCTCAGCAAAACATCCTCTCATAAGAGAGTTTCCAGAAAAACAACACATGACACAAATGAGGTCTGCAAAGAAACCATATATTTCCACTTCACACTTCTCCAAGGAGAACGGTGTGTTATGAGCCCATAAAAGAAATTAAATTGAAAGACCAATGTATAGGCCTTTGTACTCCCTGCCTTTTCTCACAATGGCCCAGAGACAACCACTTGTGAGCTTGTAAACTTCTCATTGATTCCTTTGTAGTGAACTGAACTGTGCTAACAAACCCATGTGATAGTGAAATTCTATCATGCATGTTAAACGACACACAATTATTTCTTCTCCTTCCCTTCCCAATTCTTTTTCCATCTTCTGTGTTTGACAAAGGTGACTTTTTCACTTGCAGTGTTGGTTACATTGGGATTACCAATGACAAACTATTAGGTACTCTGTTGAGTTTAAATACAAAACAATGCTAAATGGAAAACTTTTCACCAGCAGGTCTCTATCCCTCTTCACTCTTCCCTCTTCCTCTCCTCTACTTCTATCTGCTGAGCTTTCAGACCCAGATGAGAATAAAGCTCAGAATAATGACCTACCTCCTCAGACCTCAGGGACACCAGGAGGACATCCCCAAGCACTCCATTGTCTATGTTTTTGGTCTGCATTCCCTACTAAGAAGTATAAACAAAGGACCCTTGCCCTTAGACTGCAAAATGACCTCCTTCACAAGGGTGACTCCCAGGCACTGGAATGTGCACATGAGCACAGGTATCTGGGAGGACAGAGGCATCAGATCACCCAAAACTGGGGTGGCAAGTGCTTGTGAGTCTCTTGATGTGGGCGATGGGAACCAAACTCAGATTCTGAGCAAGAGCAGCACATGCTCATAACCGCTGAGCCATCTCTCCATCCCCATGAGACTTTTCTTTTATAATACACATCAGCTAATTCAGGAAACCACAACAACCTTGGAGATAGCTGTAGAAAGCCTTTCAGTTATGCTGTCCACTTTCTCTTTGTTGTTATTTGGATTTACACCCCAACGGCTCCTGTGTTAAAATATTAGTCTTCAGCAAGGTGCCATTAAAGGAAACAATAAAATATGGGGCCTGTGGGGGAATGTAGGTGCATGGTGATTAGCCCTTGGAAGAGACAATAATGGTCCCCTGGCCCCTCCAATACCTTTCTCTTTGTTCTCCACCACTGTGACATCAGCAGCTTCCCTCCTGAGTCTCTTCCCCAAAGTGCTGTACAGGCACAAGTGCAAAGCAGCAGGGACAAATGATTGCAGCCTGAGACCTCTGGAAGCTTGAACAAAATATTAACTTCCTTCTTGAAAGTGGGTTGGCCTCAGTTCAAGTAACAGAAAGCTGTCGATATAACTCTACCACAAACAATCTGGTTCCCATAAAGAGCTATTGAGATTGTACCTGCCTTTATTCTGCTCTGGCCTATAGATATTCTCACTTCACTCTGCATAAATAACCATATATATATATACATACATATATATGTATGTATGTATATGTATATATATATATATATATATATATATATTCAAGCTATTCTCCTGAGCCACAGCTCTAAAACAACAGAAATGCTTCTTTTTCCTTAAAACACTTTGTTTTATCAACCGCAAAATAAGATGACTTCTGTATCAGTTACTTTTCACTGCTGCAATAAATAAAACACCACAACGTAACACATAAAAAAAGGAGTTTATTTTAACACATGACTCCAGGGATGGAAGTCCATGAAGGCAAGCACCAGGCCTGGTGGCTGGAGCAGGAAACCGTGATATCATCAACCAAAGCACAAAGCAGAGAGTGTACTGGAAGCAGGTGAGGCTTTTAACTTTCAACCCATCTCAGTGATTCACCTCTTGTCTTAGGGATGCACATCCAATCTTCCCTAAGCAGAGTCATTCATTAGAAACCAAGTATCCAAATGCCTATGCCTAGGAGGGATATTTCTCATTAAAACAACCACAACTTGATTTTATTTTTGATGTGTACCTTCACGTTTATGAGCTATAATTTTACAGCAAAAGTCAGTCTTAAAACTTTTAATGCTTTTTTTTATTAATTGATTTGCAATGGGGCATGCACAATTAAAAAGAGATATGGCACAACTTGTGAGAGTTTGTTCTCTCCTTCACGTTGATCCCAAGGATCACAACAACCTTGTCAGGTTCAGTGGCAAACAGTTCTTTCCATCGAACTTTCTATCTGGTCCCTCTTTAAAGGTTTTATTCTAAGTTTATTATGAATGTTAATAAACATGTGCTCCATGGCTCTTGAATAGAATGAACACTAAGCCATTGAAGCTCCCTGAATATGAGAATAGCCTTTTAGAATATCTGATGATGTGTCTGGACTTAAGTTATTTTTATTACCTTATTGGTTTACCCTACCTTGTGGTTGAACCTGGGGCCTCACATACATTAGGTAATAACTATTCCACTGAGATACAGCCCATCTCTACAAGGAGCCTTTGAAAGGACTAGTTTTCCCCTACTCTTGATTTTTAAAAAAGTTTCATGACCAGCTTTGAATTGTTAGAGAAAGAGTCCCAATCATCTTTGCTACATGATTGGTTAACAACCTGATTAAAGTTTTCAGTGACATATGCGAAATGATCAACTGTGTGACAGAAGTAATGATAGAAGGGACTGAAAACAGGGGATGGCACACTCTGAAGAGTCTAATCTTAGAAGTAAAAGAGAGTTACCACTCTTAAGTACACAACGACAGATGCAGAAGTTTTGCTCACGCAGAGGATAAATCAAAACAAACTAACTCAATGTGGCTTAACCAAGATGTATATTTTGATCTCTAAATATCTCCAGCATCAGCATATAAATTAAAAACATCTAAATGATATTTCTGCAATAGGAAAGTTTCAAAGATATTTGAGGATGTGTGGGAAACATCCACTTCCCTTGATTGAGTTAAAAGAGAACATGCTGGTTGAAAATGAAGGCAGCTTTAAGGTTAAGGGTGAAGACCACTATAGAAGTTTTCCCTGGGAAAGTCTTTAGTACTATGTCAGCCTTCTGAAAATGCTACCAGTAAATGATTTTATCATGGGTGAAGTAATTTTGACAGCCTTATGGATAACCTAAGAGTTCCAATTGTATCTCTCATGATTCAAAACTAGTGAAGTGTACATTCTCTTCATGGCCTTGCATAGGGCAGTAGAAAACTCATTACAGCTTCATTTTCAGTCCTCCGTCACTTTCGACCTTAGGACTTCTGTGCACTCACTTTCCTTCAAGGTGAGCTTCATCTCCGCATGATCAGTTTTTGAAGACTCAATGTCCCCAGGGAACTGGAATTTCCTCATAAGTCTTAGAATGAAGAAGGCGGGGACAAAGCTTGCTCCTCTTAGTGCAGCAGGCAATCCAAGGTAAAGGCGCCTACAGAAAATAACTAATCTGTATTAAATCTTAGTGTGTTCAGTGAAGGTCAATTTGGAATATTCTTACAGATCATCATTTATGCTTTAAAGAAAAATATTACGTGATTATTTTTCCCATGTACTTTATACAGTCTGTTTTGGTGAGTTATTAATTCTGTTTGTGAAAATGTTGAAAACATTATCTGTCATAGAAGTTTAAATGTGTTTTCTTTTCTGGGGGGGTGTGTGATGGCTGGTATTGTTGTCAACTTGACTGGATTTAGGAACATTATAGAGACACTTCCCTGGGTGTGTCTGTGAGAATATTTTTCAGAAAGTTTTAGCTGACAATGGATTTCTACCATGAACGTGAGCACCGTGCTCTGAACTTCTAATACCTGGAGCTCCCGGACAGAGCATTTACAGCATGACCAGGCTCCTCCACTCCAGCACCATGCCTCCGCTGTCGTTATTGCATGTTCTCTTATATACTGAGCCAGTGAAGCTCTATAGCAAGTTAAGGCAACTCTTCTATTCTATTGGCTCAACATTTGATCACACATGCATAAAAGACTGCAAAGTCACTTTTCAAGTTTGCTTTTCTTTTCAGCACTTGTATGTTGTGTTACAACAGTGAGTTTTTTGAGCTATTGAAATCCTTGTGTATCTAAAATTAGTCATATTCATCATTTTATATACTAGTAGATAGTTTTCACGCTTAGTTTTGCATATATAGTGATCAACTTATAGTATTTTGTATTCTTTTTATCTATGTATACGTGTTGGGTCTCGGTAGTAGGTATGTGTTAATGAATATTGGATATCTGTGAACTTGGAGTAAAGGAAGTTCTGATTTCCATAATTTGGGTTATGGGGAACAAACTCATGCCCTACACAGGAACAATATGTGCTCATAACCCCTCAGCCATCATCTTTTTAGCCTTTTTATTCTTTTATTTGATGATCTTGTTCAGTTAAAGTATGAAGTCTGCACAAACTTCCAGAAATAGATTAGCTAATTTTCCCTTTCCCCCTTCTTAGAACAACTTATAGAATAACTTGTATACAGTTATAAACACATTTTCTTTGTAAATTGGATAAAATATACCTTAAAATCTCTGTACCTAATATGAGTAGGTTAATAGATATTTTGACATATGCACATTTATAAATAACTATGAATGTATTCCAAAATCATTCTACTGAGCCAATATTGTGTTCCTGAGGCAAGTAACCACTAAGTGAAGTTGGGAATTACAGGTTTCCTAAACTGATACTGGCAGTCAAATTTAGACAGCAGGTCCCATCTCAAGATAGCTTCTGGTTACAGCACTCAGCATGATTTTTTTTAACTGAGTGGGTGCTACAGATATTTGAGGCTTCACATCTAGTCAGGTTGCAAGCAGGAGAGAGCTATGAAGTTTCCAGGAGGTAGAATGACAGATATCATGCTGACTCTGTTGTCCCAACCCCTGAATAAGGGAAGAGTCCCTACTCTCTGTCTATAGATATAAGTTGGTAGGAGCTGAGAGATTTGTTCCCATTTACAGCATCTTGTCCCGTGTCTTTGTGTCTAGTTGTCATTTTCTTTTTAATCTCTGTTTTCCTGCCATTCTAGGTCAGCTGAAGATGAAGGTCTCCTCTTCTGCTCTAGAGCCTCTACACAGAGACCCTAATTTCATGCATGCACACGCGCACGCACACACACACACACACACACACACACACACACACACACCAAGTTCTTTTGAAATAATGGAAGGTATTAAAGTATAAAAATAAGAGAGTTGTACCATCCATATCCATTCTGAAAATGAAGCCAAATATAATCTTATCACTAAAGAGCATGTTATATATGAACAGAGACATTTTATACACTATAAGATTAGATCTCAAAGTTATATTTACCTGAAGCTGTTTATGTCATACATCCTGCATGCCCCTGGCTCACCACATTTCAGGGTTCCCCAATGTAAACAGGTTCTGTCTATCAAAGCGCCAAAGTAAATGGGTGCAGGAATGCCAGCTGCAATGAAAAGAGAAAGAAAAACAGCTCATTGACAGGAAGAAAGAAAAGAAATGTTTTTCATTTTATTTGGAAGTACTTTAATTTCCCTATTTTTTTAAAAAAAAGAACACATAAATTATGAATCAAATGCTCTAAATATACTTTTATAAATTATAAACTAATGTAAAGTTTCTAGATTTAGAAACAAGAAGTGCAGACTATGTGCAAGATGAGAAGAATGTATTCATTGAGCTCATAATCATGAACCTCATGAATTTTCATAAATGTCTTAGTTGGTTTTTGTTATGTCCATCTAACATAACCATTTCCTTCTCATTTTATTCTTGAATCTACTAAAAGATGAAAAGTGTAGCTAAGTTCAGGTAAGTTCTTTAAAGTTCATCTCTAAAGTTACTTCGTTCTCAAACTAATTACAAGTGGTCAGTTCCAAACATAAGTGCTTCAAACAGAAATTCAGGTAAAGTCTGCAGAGCATTCTTATGCTAATGGTGTTACCAAGTCCTTGGACTTCCTGAATGTGGTTAGTTGGGACATTGAAGATCCAGAGAGAAGCTATCTCTCTCATTGATTATTCATTGCCCATCCATGTATCTGAGTTATTTCCATAACTTCTACCCTCCCAAACACTAGGAATGCTATCAGATATCATCTGAGCCTACAGCACAGAACTCCACATTCTGCTGTAACCAACCTATCAGATGCTTTCAAAGATATATTTGAGAAGTGCTTTATTGATGACTCTGTTCTCCAACTACAAACATCAACATCTGTTACTGTGTTGGAACCTGTAATTGTGTGACCCATGTTGACTCATATTTGATTTAAAAATAAGCCCCCTTATTCCCTTTCATATTAGATCTGTGTTTTTGGCTAATAATATAGATGTTATTCTTTTATTCAAAGAAAAGTAATTGATTTACTAAACATTCAATCTCCATCTAATGTATGGGGGAAATTTTTCATACCTAATATTCTTATGCAAAATGCATGTAACCCAACTCCAAGTGACTTCTCTTCAGACTTGATACACCTGAAAAATAAATAAATACATACATACATATGTAAAAGTTTATCATGCCAGTCCATATCTGCCTTAGCACCCTTCCAATGACACAATTCTAATAGTTAAAACTTTTCATCCTGAAGTAAGAATGATATTGCCTTACCTTTGTAAAGTCTACACAGAAAAAGGAGAGTAAGGACTTCTGAAAGCTGGTCCCTGACCTCCACACATCTAAAGGAGGGCTAAGCCCTTTAACAGTTAGTCATTGTCTACTAACCTAGGTAAATTATTTTTCTGGTTACCGTGGCAACCACCAGGCTATACTCACTTTAATGGACCCCAAACAAATTAAATATTACCACAAACAAATTAAATATTTATATTCTTAAGTTGTTGGCCAGGCATTTTTTCATGCTGATAAAAAGTGCTAATAAATGTTATATAAAAATTCAAAATAATTGTAGAGGTGATTCCATAGACAAGCAGAGAAAAAAAATCATTGTGGAGGCTATGACATTCAGAAAAAGACTTGGTTATACAGAGCTGACAACTTTAGATAATTGTCTCTCCTCTATCTACAGAAAAAGACAAGATAATTTCAGTAATTACACATGAAAGAGAGGGCTATAAAGCAGTCAGGATAAAAAATATTCTTGGGAAGCTCTTTTAAAATATGGTCTTTTCCCACCAAATACACCTTTAGTTAAAAATAGCATAAGTATTGAGATTTCCTTTTGGATGCAATTCCATGAAAGAGTCCATGAAAACAGAATAGATTAGAAGAGCAATGTTAGCTTCCAAATAGTAGCATTATATCATCCATTATTCTTATCACAATCATTGAATTCGACAAAGAAAAAAAGAACAAGTAAAAAACACAATTTCAATAGACCTTAACCTTGTTACAAGAACTTACATTAGGGCCTATGAGATGGCTCAGTGGATAAAGTTGCTTGCCACCAAGCTTGAAACACTGAGTTCAATACCCGGAACCCACATACTGGAAATAAATTCAACTCCTGTGATCTGTCTCTTCATTTTAACAGGCATGTCAGGGCATGTGAATACACACAAACACATGCACACACACACACACACACACACACACACACACACACACACACACACACACACCCCACTCGTGCACATGAACAAAGACACTAACTTATACACAAACTGTTTTAAGTAATCATACATTAAAACAATGATGAGCCATGTTTTTACACCCAGTGGGTACTTCAGAAAGTAAGAGAATTGTGAACATGAGTGAGGGACTGAAGTGTGAACAGGCACGCAGCAGATCTGAGAACATCTCTACAGAGTGTGTTTGGATATTCTAACAGGAGAGTTCAGCTGCTCATGTGCCCTTCACCTATGACCCTCATCCTCTATGAAGAAAAGACCTCATTATCAACTGAGCCTGCAGCTTTGCAGCTGAGGCACCTGGAGTAGTGAGGGAGAAAGGAGACATCATTTAGCCCCATCAGCTGAATCTGTCTGGCAGGTGATGGGGTGACTTATGTCACAGCCAAATGTCCCTCATTTGTAAGTCTAAGTCTTAAACCTTATTCACTAGCAATACTTGGTTCCTTTTTCTAGCCATGAACCCATGAACAAAGCATATACTGCATCTCCATTTCTAGAAATCAAGAATATAACAGCTTACACTGGAAAATGAATACATAAGGTCATGTTTATTTTAGTGAGTTGTATATTGGGTAGAATCTGGGGAGAAAGGAAGAAGAAACAAGGAAAAGGAGGGGACAGGAGAAGAGAGGAGAAGAAAGAAGAGAAGAACAGAAGTGAGGGAAGAACAGAAGTGAAGCAAAGAAGACAGGAGGAAGGGATATGAATAAAGCAGAGGTGAGAAGGGGTTCAAGGTGGGTAGGGAATGTGGGCAAGAAAATGGAAAAACACAGGGAAAGGGAATGAAAAGTGAGAAGCTTGGTCCAGTCTACAAGGATAAACTTTATGAATGACACATGCAGACTAACTCAACTTTGCTTCTAAATTCCAGTAAGACCAGAAAAGGGGGACTGAACCCTTTCACATTGTAAGTGGGTATGAAGTTTTTAGAACTGGAGAAACACCTCCTTACAACAGAAAACTGTGAAACATATCTCTGAGACTTCCTTGCTTTTTGGCAGGGAGTTGAGTGTCAATCATTGACTTCATGTACCTCCTCTTTAGAGAGTATGTTACTGCATTCTGTTATTTTTTTGTTGTTGTTGCTGCTGCTGCTGCTGTTGTTAATGATAGATTGAGAGCAGGATGTCAAAGGAACCTAGAGCTTTCACACACACAGAGTTTTACTCTCTGCAAGTCAGTTAGCTGAGCCCTAGGAAATGAGTGCCGGGTAACTACTCTCAGAGTCCAGAACGAGACATCCATTCATTCATCCTTAATAATGGGAGAAAGCAGGAAATGACAGGAGAGAAAGTTACAGTAAACCTTAAGCTATTGTTAAATTTAGCAGTGCCTAGTAAAGCAGTGCTTAGAGTCCACATAAATGTATGTTAAGGCATTAAGACTCTAGAACCATGGCTCCAAGTGCCTTTTTTGGGAAAAGGAATTTAATAATGATTAAAAACATCTAAATGACATTGATGGGGTGGCTCAGGGGGTAAGGGAAATTTTAATGACACCAGTTCAATCCCCAGAAGTCAGGAACATATGGAAAAAACATTTCAGTGGCATGCATCTGTGGCAGCATTCTCACAGTGAAATAGGAGTAGCCAACAGAATTGCTTGGGCACCAGGTATACTGGAGTGCACAGGATTGCTTAAGGTAAAAAGAAGTCTTGATGACTCAAGTTCAGTATTGAGAGCCCAGGAATATACATAAAAATGTTAAAACATGAAAGGCCAATTCAGCGGCAGGCATCTGTAATCCAAGCATTCCTTCAGGGGAACAGGAAGAGCAAACAGGATTGTTTGGGACCTTGGGACCTAGGGATGCTGGAGTACACAGGCAGCACAGCAGCAGAAATAAAAAGAGAGATCCTGCCTCAAATACAAGGTAAAAGTAGAGAATGGATTCCCCAACATTGTCTTCTGACCTCCCTGAATTCTTTGTGTCACAAAACAGCTCACATTGTACAAGCACACCACACATAACACTACACACACACACACAAACACACACACACACAGACACAGACACACACACTTGCATATGTACATACTAAGAAGGGCAGAGAGAAATATAAATGAGTTATTTGTTACCTCAGAAGAACCATATACCCTGGAATGCCTGCCAGCGAGTATATGAAACAGCCAAATATTGCTATGATTAAGAAGTACTGCAGCCTGTTGGCACAGTCAGGGCCTTTGTTACACAGCCCCAGGACTGCGGACGAGTTTCCCGATGACTGAATGCAGCTGCAATTCTGAAACACCTGTCACAAAAACCAAACCAAACCAAACAAAACATAAATCTAGGAATTTTAAGGTGAAGCATGTGTATACAGAGTAGACTGAGTTGTTCACAAAAAATATTAATCTATTTTAAGGTCAGATTACATTTTTCTTTTTAGAAGATGAAGGCTTGGGTCATAGTACATATTAATTCAGTACACAAAATACCAGCCCAAACACTGAAAGGACATTTACCATGTTGGTTCCTGTTCCAACAGACTTCTCACAGCCTGCAAGGCAGGCTGACATGTATGCTAGGCCATTGTCTCCACACACTGGATCCCATGTGTTCGTTGAGCAGTTACACCTTGTGTTACAGTCAGCAAGGACCTTGTTCTCCACATATAGTTGGTGCTTAACTCTAAAATGAATTGAAATAATGTTATGGATACTAAAGAACTGCCCAAATACTTTAAATTTTCTCTTCATCTCAGCATTTGCATGTGTGCATGTGTGTGCACGCACACACACACACACACACACACACACTCAGGCAGAGACATAGAGAGACAGAGACAGAGACCGAGAGAGAGAGAGAGAGACAGAGACAGAGAGACAGAGAGACAGAGAGACAGAGAGAGGAGGAGGAGGAAGAAGAGGAGGAGGAGGAGAAGGGGAAGGAGGAAGAAGAAGAAGAAGAAGAAGAAGAAGAAGAAGAAGAAGAAGAAGAAGAAGAAGAAGAAGAAGAAGAAGAAGAAGAAGAAGAAGAAGAAGAAGAAGAAGAAACATATTATCATGCTTCATCTTTGTCTCCCAGAAACAAAAATCATCCATATATCAACATGTGGTCTCTATACTATGTTTTTGGCCCAAAGTTATCTGCTCCAGTGGTTGCATGACTGCTTTTTAAAATTACTTCCAAAACAAACATTAAGTGCCTATCTTATGAGAAAATACAGTGCTTTTAGAGCTGAATTGAGGAGGGCTAATCTCTTATTGATTTGCATGGTGGGAAATAATGAAAGAGTGTTAGCTTGAACAAAACCTGCAATTTTCATTTATAAGATAGACGCTGTATTTAGCTCCCAAAACAGAGTCATTTGAATAACCAAGATGCTCTTATAAGAAAGTGTCCAACAGTGACAATGAGATTTAAACAGGTAAATGTGGGAATCCAAAGGCTGAATTTAAATCATTTTCCTAAAACACAGTGTGGAGCCAGCATGATTGGAGATGGACTCAGTATGTAAAATTCTACGATGGGGGTCTTGGAGCCATTTTCTTTCAATACACTAATCCCTACTGCATTCCAATTTGTATCTCTTCAAAGTCAATGGAAAAATCCATATTTTAAAGGAGATCCAAATCCAAATCATGTATATGTATATGATGTATATGCATATGATATGTATGTATATATGCATCTATATCAGATATAAATATATATGTATTTACTCATGATTTTATATTAGAAATTATTCTAATCTTATAATTCTTAAGAATTTTGAAAGGAATTTTAGTTTTTACTTTTAATTCAAATTAGTTTTAATCTCTTTTTCTGTGTCTGTGTCTCTGCTTCTGTTTCTCTGTTTCTGTCTCTCTGTCTCTGTCACTTTCTGTCATGTGGGGTGTGTGTGTGTGTGTGTGTGTGTGTGTGTGTGTGTGTGTGTGTGTGTGTGTGTGTATTGTACAGCAACATGAATGTGGATGTCAGAAGATAATCTTTCACCTTGTTGGAGACCAAGTCCCCTGTTGGTCACTGCCACAAAGAGCAGACTAGTAGGCTCATGAACTTTCAGGCTTTTGTGCCTGTGCCACTTAGCTCACTGTAGGAACAGTGGGGTTACAGATATTCTACCATCAAGCATTACATGGATTCTGGGCATCTAAGCTCAGGTCCTCCTGCATACTCAGAGAACTCTTGATTATTGAATCATCTCTCTAGTTCTTTGAAAGGAACGTACAGGTATAGGTTCTATTTCATTTTAACTGATTGGTTGAGTATATAACTGTTTCCTAAAATAAGGTTTAAAATTCTCATGCTAATACACAATATGACCAGACATCCCTTGAAACCCAAAATCTAGAACCACAGAGTACATGAAATATAACTATCCCAGTGCCATACAAAAATGCATATATTAATTGACTTACCATGAGTTACTTTTAATTATGCTAAATTTGAGACTACTGTAGAAACCCATAAAGGCTTACTAACTCAGATAGTTAACTTTAAATGCTATCTGTTTATGGGAGTATAAAATATGTAGATAATTGAGGCTACAAAGCTCCAGGTTATTTTCCTTCATTACACTTTAAAGTAGATTAGGATACCACTATTGGAATCACCATATACCTATTGAATCAAAAACTTACTGGTAGTCCTCAGACATCTTTAATGAGCTTACTTCTGCAGGTTTCTATAGGCTTGATGGGTTGATGGAAGGAAAATGCAAAATAATCAAGAATCACTGCTATTAAATCATAATAAAATGATCTGGTTATATTCAATCCATGAAAATATGTACTAGCAATTTGTCAAAACATTATGATCTTCATTAGGAAACAACATACCCTTCATAAGAGGTTGTTAAGCCTGCCACTGGGAAATTATCACAGGTCATCACATAGCTAAGGAAAGACAGAAGGTACTCAGACAGGCAGAGCCAGAATGCTAAGTATGCAGCTTTCTTGACAGTAACCTTGAACTTCTTCATAATCAAACCACCAATTAAATATCCGAGGCATATTGGAGGTAACATATAAAGACCTGAAATTGCAAGTAAAATGGTATGGATAAAAGAGCAGATAAAAATATTATGAATTTATCTAATACATCTTAGTTAAGAACAAGTTTAGCTCCAATATACAGTGATCCTAACCCCTATTCACTCACATGTTATATAAAAAGAGGTCTTTATATGTGTATCAAGTCACTTTTAAAAAACTACTAGTGTTTATTCAATCATTTGCAGCAGGTTATAAATATCCTATAAACATTGCACACACACACACACACACACACACACACACTCACTCAAACACGTACATTTGTTTATGGTATTAGATGTTTCATGTATTTCTTTTGTCTCTGTATATTGGGAATTTCACTCAGCTGTGGGTGATTTTGAAGGTTGCTGCTCAGTCCATGTTTTCCGAGTTTAGAACATTTTGTACATTGTTTATGTTGTCCAGGGGTTTTACCCCCTGACTTTCTTTCTCTATATAAAAACCAAATCAAAAAGAATGAAAGAAAAAGAAAGAATGAAAAAGAAAGGGGAAGAGAAAATCCTGCTTAGGGTGGATTCCCACGACAACAGCACCAGGCTTAGAAGAATGCAACCATTCTTTGCAACTCCACACCACTGCATTTAATTTACATATGATAGTGAGTGCTTGGATTTGGACTTTCAGAGAACCCTAGATAAAGTGGATAGGTGTCAGACTATGATCCTCACTTTTCAAGAGCAAATTAAGATCCTTGGGTTTAGTGGACTAACAAGAAAAGCAGAATGCGGCTGGACAGATTTGTTAGACCAACAGGGTCCAAACAACTGAACTAGGAGTACTGTGGAGAGCAAAAAAATGTGGAAGTTAAATACAGAATTCCAGTGACTTAAGTATTCCTCTTTGAATTAACATATTGGTGTCTGAAAAATGTACTGATATGAGTTTTTACAAAGATGTCCATAACTATGCTGAGACTTCATTCTAATTAGAGAGACATCAGAGAGCATATTTATGCCCACTTTCTTTCCCGATTCTTTCTTGATTTCCATGGATACTGGAAAGAAGAAATTTATAAAAAATATCCTAACAGATTTCATTTCATTGTAGTCTCCTTGTGGTATTATCTTATTCTTTATTGTGCTCTTGAGGATAGATATCGTTTATCATGTCTGTGGTGGTTTGAACATGGTTGGCCCATATGAAATGGTACTATTAGGAAGTGTGGTCTTGTTGGAATAGGAGTGGCCTTTGTTGGATGAAGTACATCATGAAGGGAGTGGGCTTTGAAGCTCTGTCCAGAGTTGAACAGTCAGTTTCTCCTGACTGCAGTCAGATGGACATGCAGAACTCTCAGCTCCTTCTCTAGCATCGCATCTGTTGGGATGCTGCCATGTTTCCTGACATGATGAAAATGGACTACTAGTCTAAAATTGTCAGCCAGCTCTAACTAAATGTTTGCCTTTTAAGAGTTGCTTAGGTCATGGTGTCTCATCACAGCAGCAAAACTAAGAGAATGTACTTATGGGAAGGGGGATGCTACTAAAGAAATAACAAAACTACATACCCATAAGGAAGACTACCTCAGCAGTGGACTTTCCATATTGCTGTTCCAGATACTTAGGCATGAAGGTAAATGAATTGATAAATGCATTGAACTGGAGAACACTTATAAGGATGAAAAGCATGTAAATTGGATTGCAGGAGAGGCTCTTCATGAACACAAAGAAATCTGAAATAAGAGAGTGTCAAGTTACGAAGATAATTTAGCCTGGTATTTTGTATCCAATGTTCTCCTAAAATTTTCTCACAGATTCTGTGTTGTGACAAAAATGCATTTGATCAATCTTTACTCCTATTAGGCTAAACATTGTTTAAGTCACATCTGGAAGCTAATAAAACAACTGGCTATACAAGAACCAGATCACAACTGCACCATCAAACATACCTATAAGGAGATACAATTGCTTCTGTGGTCATACCCTTTCATTTAATATCCTGTGTTCACTAGAGCTGGCTAGTCTGATCTTTGGAATCAGCCTGAGACTCGATTTGATGAAGTTTTAGTTCAGAATGTAATACTATCAGTACTTTATGCAAGAATGTATAAACTAAGAGCTTAGGAAGGTTCTAGAAATTATGCTGCAGCCCAGACAACATCATCATCTCTCCAGCGCTTCGCAGTAGTACATGCATTAGAAACTTTATCAGCACCTCGCAGAGCCTCCCTCCAAACTAACCATATACTTGATCACAAAGCGAGCCTCAACAGATACAAGAAAATTAAAATAAATCTTTGCATATTATCAGATCGCCATGCATTAAACCTTGACATTAACAAAAACAGAAACAACAGAAAGCCCACAAACCCACGATAACTGAACAACTCTATATTCAATGACCACTGGGTCAGGGAAGAAATAAATAAAGAATAGAGGCTTTCTATAATTCAATGAAAATGTAGGCATAACATACCCAAACTTATGGGACACAACGAAAGCAGTGCTAAGAGAAAAGTTTATAACACTAAGTGCTTTCCTAAAGAAATCGGAATGCTCTCATACTAGCATATTAACTGCACTCCTGAAAGCTGCAGAACAAAAGAAACAAAAACACAAGAGGATCAAAGGGCCAGAAATAACCAAACTCAAGGCTGAAATCAATAAAATAGAAACAAAGAAAACAATTCAAAGATCCATCAAGGGGTTGGGGATTTAGCTCAGTGGTAGAGCACTTGCCTAGCAAGTGCAAGGCCCTGGGTTTGGTCTTCAGCTCCGGAAAAAAAAAAAGATTCATCAAAACCAAGAGCTGGTCCCTTGAGAAGATCAACACGATAAACCCTTATCCAAACTGAATAAGAGGTAGAGAGACAATATCCAAATTAATAAAATCAGAAATGAAAAGGGGTCATAATGACACCAGGGAAATCCAAGGAATTATTAAGTCTTACTTAAGATTATACTCCACAAACTTGGAGGATGTAAATGGAGCACATGATTTTCTCGATGGATTCCACTTACCAAAGTTACATCAAGATCAGGTAAACTATTTAAACAGTCCTATATCCTCGAAGGAAATAGAAACAGCCATTAGCAGTTTCCCAACTGAAAAGAAAAATCCCAAGGCCAGATAATTTTAGCACAGAATTCTACTAAACAATAAAAGAATTTCAGACGTTACCACCATTCCTGACTTCAAGCTGTCATACAGATAATTATTAGTAAAACTGCACGGTATTGGTATAGAAACAGATAGACTGATCAATTAAATCAAAACAAACACCCAGAAATGAACCCAAACACTTATGGACACTGGATATTTAACAAAGAAGTCAAAACCACACAATGGGGAAAAAGACAAAAAAAAGAAAACATTATCAACCATGGGGCTACTTTAACTGAATGTCTGCAGTAGATCCATATTTATCACATTGCCCAAAACTTAAGGCTAAGTAGATCAAAGGAATCAGTGTAAAAGCAGGCACAGTAAATCTAAGGGAACAGAAAGTGGGAAACAGCCTTGAATGCATTTGTACAGGAGACAACCTCCTGTCCAGAACGCCAAAAGCTCAGGCAATAAGAACAATAAGATGCTGTAAGGCAAAAAACACTATCCATAGGACAAAGTGGCAACCTAAAGATTGGGAAGAGATCTTCACCAACCCTACCTCCTACTGAGGACTAATATCCAAAGTATGTAAAGAACTCAAGAAATTAGATACCAATAAAGCCACATAATCCAACTAAACACGGGGTACAGAGTTAAACAGACAATTCTCAGCAGAGAAATCATGAATGGCCAAGAAGCATTTAACATCATTAGTCAGAAGAGAAATACAAATTAATATGACTCTAAGAGTCCACTTTACACCCATCAGAATGGCTAAGTTTGAAACCCCAAGAGACAGTGCTGGAAAGATAAAGCACTCTGACTGCTCTTCCAGAGGCCCAGAGTTCAATTCCCAGCAACCACAAGATGGCGCACAACCATGTATAATGGAATCCAATGACCACTTCTGGTGTGTCTGAAGACATCGACAGTGTACTAACATACATAAAATAAGTAAAAAACAAAAACAAAAACAAAACAACAAAAAACAAACAACTTCAATTGACAGCATAAGCTGGAGAGGATGTGGAGCAAGGGGAACAAGGCAAACTTGTACAACCACTCTGCAAATCAATCATGACTAGTCTTACCTGAAGACCCAGCAATACCGCTCTTGACCATATACTAAGATGCTCCCACCATACCACAAAGACCCGTTCTCTATTATATTCATAGCAGCTTTATCAGCAATAGCCAGAAACTGGAACAAACCCAGATGCCCCCCAACCAAGGAACGGATAAAGAAAATGTGGTTCATTTATACAATGGAATATTGCTCAACTACTAAAAACAAGAGCACCATAAAAATTGGCAGTCGAATGGATAGAACTAGAAAATATTCTGAGTGAAGTAACTCAGAATCAAAGGAGACACATGCTATGTACTCTCTTATAAGTTGATATTATCCATAGATCCAGATACCATCCTCAGATTCAAACAAGCTAATAATGAGTGTCCAGGAGAGGAAGCTTGAATCTCACTCAGAAGGGAAAATTAAATTGTCATTGGAGGTGTATGGATGGAGGGGAAATGATGGGAGAGGGGGGTCTGAAGGGGACTAAAAGGGGGCATCAGGTATAGGAAGAGCTGGGGAGAGAGAACAAGGTAAATGAACTGAAAAAGGTAGTAGTGGGGGGAAGGGAGGTATCTCAAGGACTTGCTAGAAGCCTGGGATAGAGAAGACTCCAGAAAGCTTATGAGGATGACTCCACCTGAGAGTCCTAGCAGTTGGAATATGGAACCTGAGTGGCCACTTCCTCTAGCCAGGCAGGACCCCCACTGGAGGAATAACAATACCCGCTCACCCATGAAACCTTGTGATCCAAAATTTGTCCTGCCTTCAAGCACCGCAGGGACAAAGAAGGAGCAGAGATTTGAAGGAATGGCCAATAAATGGCTTGTCCACCTTAAGAACCATCCCGTGGGCAAGCATCAATCCCTAACACTATTAAAATACTCCGTTATGCTTGTCCATAAGAGCCTATCATAACTGTCCTCTGAGAGGATCCATATAGCAGCTGACTGAACCCCTGCAGAAACCTTCAACTAAACATTAGACTGAACTCAGGGAGTCTTACAGAAGAGAGTGGGGAAAGTTTGAAGGACCTGAGGCGGTAGGGACTGCACAAAATAGCAACAGATTCAATTAGCCTTGACCCTTGGGGCACTTCCAGAGACTAAATCATCAAATCATCAACCAAAGAGCACACAAGGGCTGGACCTAGGATACCTGCACAAATATAGCAGAGCTGTACCTTGGTCTTCATGGGCATTGCCAACAACTGGAATGGAGGCTTAAGTGGATTCTGTTGCCTACCTGTGGATCCTGTTCCCTTAATTTGGTTGTATTGTCTCACCTCAGTGGCAGAGGATATATGTCTAGTCCTGCAGTGACATGAGATGCCTCTCCATTCTCAGAGATGAAAGAGAAGGGGAATAGAGGCAAGGTCCATGAGAGGGGGACCAGGAGGAGGGGGCTGTGGTTAGGAAGTGAAGTGAATAAACATATATATTAATGAAAAAAGAAGCAGTAATGATATTTTAAACATCTCAACATGAAGGTCTCACTATGAGGAATGCTGACTCGTTGGTGCATACCAAGCACTTTCCAAGTGACTAAGCCAAGACTGTTCCCTGTTTAAGAAGTGAGAGTCAAATTTGTAGCGCCTGTTTCTAGGAAATGGATTGGATCTCACTGGAGAGGATTTGGCTGAAATCCACAGCAAACAGCCTCTTTCCTTCTCATGCCTTCATATCTCTGTCTTGATTTTCTAATTTTACACTATCCTTCATAAATTGCCTAGAATTCATTGAGAGAAAAGTATCAGGAAGATACCATTTCGAAGCAGAGGCAGAGCAGTTTAATGAAAAGAAATGGACTCTAGTGGCAAAAGCCATCTTTATGAGTGAGCTGGTTGCAGTCTGTATTCCTGGGAGCTCTGGAACTCACTCATGTTTGTTGACATCCCTGACCTCCTAAACGAGTCTCCACAGTTCACAGTTACTTTCTGTATGTCTTATTCTCTGCTGAACACTTTCCTTGTTTTGAAAATGCGATTGTTCTGGCAGACCACAAAGTTGCACAAAAACAGTCAGTATTTGCCCTTTCTGGAGAATCTTTGACATGGCTCTGATCCTAAGAACATTCACACCTCTACACTAACTCCAAGTGTCACTGGCTCCTCAGCCCTGGTGTTTAAGGCTATTCAGAGCACGACAGTGTTGGAGGTTATAAGTAATAGAAAAGAGCAGTATCATCAATAAGGTACCCACTGCAGTAGTCTGTGCCAGAACGAAATAGAAACCCAGGAATATAATCCACTCTTACCCTCATTTGATAGGTAAAGCACTGGCTGGCCCTTCCTAACTTCCAATGATACACTCTCAGAATTCCAGAGCCCAAGCCGCACCCCTTATGCATGAAGCCCTAGCGTAGCTTCTCACAGGAGCATCTCTACTCTGCATTGTTGATTAGCAACATTCCTGCTTGTCTTAAAACAGTCTGTTCTAAGGGAACAATTCTCCTTTAAACTATCACACACTTCCAAACATAAAGGATTATGTCACCTATCCTGTTTTCCCCTTCAGCCTTGACTTCAAGAATGCTCACAACTAAAGTATAATTTTCTTTATCAAACAGGTTTTCCTCTACCACTATCTGTGGCTTGGATTTCTGCTCATTCCTGTTTTCGTGTTTTTCTCCACTTAGTCTAACATTCTGCAATTTCAAAACAGATGGTAAAATACATTTTCTCATTGAGTGTTCAGGCTGACTTGAATTTTTCATAAGTCTAATATAATGTAATATAATGTATATAATGTAAGTCAGGTTCCCTGTTGTGTCAGTTGTTTCCAAGTGGTGACTGTGGAAGACATCTAACACAGCTGAGTAGTGATGACTAGTGACAAATTGTCTCAACTCAGCACAAGAGTCAAGTGCCCACTGATCCCAGACACAGCTAAACCAAACAGAGTTTAGTTTCCATCATTGCCTTTAGTGATTCCTCGTTTTTCTCCCTTGGCCTTTTTTCTGTGTTTCTTCTCTTTGGCATTTTCAGTTCCATCCACATTCTCCTGTAATCCTTCCTTTGGAAGTGTTTTGGGAAAAAAGAAAAAGGGAAAGCTGGTCAGGATATTCACTCCTGCACAGACCAAAAAGCCGATCCACCAAGCACCGACCCAGCGTGTATCTGTAGGAGTTATGGTCAGGTCATCTGTGAAGAAATACGGATACTGCATTAGCTTCAGTCTTTCCTGTGTAGACTGTAGAAAATTATTAGTCATCATAATTCCATAAAGCATAAACCTTGTATGTAATTTGTAATCAATTCACAATTTGTTCTTGATTTTCTTCGGGATTTGACTTTGAGATTCTTTTCCTCTACCTCTTAAATCCTGGGATTTCTAGCATCTGCCATTCCACTGTGATCTTTAGAAAGAGTGTATGAGTTTGATCAATTGGGTGAAATTAAAATCAAGTGAGAAGAAAAGGATCTAAGGTCCTTTGTGGCATAACAGTTAAAACTAAATTTCAAAAAGAGAGAAACAGGATTCGAGATATATTTAAGGAATTAGCTTCAACCTGATATAGCCATTTCTCAAAACATCGCAGTGGGTGAGGGAGAGGGGTGGAAGAAACACTTCAGTGGCTAAGAGATAGTGTTGATCTTGCGGAAGTCCTGAGTTCTATTCCTGGCACCCATATGGAAATTCACCACTGTCTGTAACTCTGATATCAGGAGATTAGATACCCTCTTCTGACACAGCAGACACACACACACACACACACACACACACACACACACACACACACACGCGCACGCGCGCGCGCGCGCACACACAGGGAGGGGGGAGAGAGAGAGAGAGAGAGAGAGAGAGAGAGAGAGAGAGAGAGAATAAAATACATGCTATCCAATTACTTTTTATGGTTTGTGTATTTATTAAGAAAATTAATTTTATCAGGCAGTATATGGTGATATATTTTAACAGCAATACGTAAGTATTTCTGTCACGTGAAATCTTTTAAATTAGTGTTTACCAAATAACAGAAAGATTTGTTTCTTTATCCACTGTGACAGCCTCTTGAGAAATAAACCTTTATGGTTTGAAATGAAACATGGGGCTGAAACATTGAAGAATGGTGGACTTGGAATCAGAAGGTGACATTTTATCTTTTCCTCTGTTCCTTTAGGTCTATCATCTCAAATGTGATAACCAACCAACAGGATCAAAGGAGGAGGCAGTGGTATAGCATTCCAGAGCATTCTCCCACACTCTGGGACTGGGCTGTATAAATAAAATGCATTGTGTTACCTGTATTCACAGACTCAATGTCTACATAAATGTTTGCACAGGAAGAAGCCAACAGAAGTCCAATCAAAGGGCCAATGGTCATTCCTGTTTCTAAAATCCCTGGAAGAAAACAAAGATAGGAAGTCACACAAATACACAAAGGATTTGTTTTTAAAAATAAAAGGGTTGAGACTGAAAAAAAATTTAATCCTAGATTTATTTTCCTTACTTCGCAGAGCTGGGTATCAAATGTAGGAGTCTAGGAAAGAACTCTTACTGAGCCACACACTTCACTAGCTTACATTTTTTTACATAGTCAACATATGTCTATGTTACCTATTCATAAATGCCACATGTACATGTGTATGTTATCTGTACATGTGCTAGTTTTCTATAAATATTGAGAAAGGAGTTCCCATTGCTTTAATATGGGATGTTTTCTAGAACGTCCACTTACAGAATTGTTTCTGGTAGGGGGCCACCACTGGAATCTGCTGGATATCTTCCCATTCAGGGCATAGTAGTGGGGCTTCAAGTCATCTGGAGTAGGGTCACAACACCTTCCTGATTCTGTATTACTTTCCAGTCATAAAATGAATGGTTGGACTCCACCAATATTTCCACCATAATGAGGTGACTCATGACAGGATACCAAACTATACTGTCCAGCGACAGAGATCAAAACTTCCAAAGATATGAGCCAAATGAATTCTTTCTCTTTATAAGCCACTAACTCTGGGATTTATTAAAGTGAATGAAAGTTTATTCTTACAAAAGTCTCATTACTTAAAAACCGCCATTCAAATCCTCTTCTACTCTGAGATAGCAGCAAGGCTGTACTATCACAGACAGTCCCATCAAAGCCGTGATGTGAGTAAGGCCCTTTGATACTTCCACAGCCATGTTTTCAGAGGGTTTCTGTGATGGCTGGCTTTTATTGTCAGCTTGACACAACACAGAATAATCTGGGAGGAGGGTCTTAATAAAGCATTGCCTACATTGTGTTTACCTGTGGACATGGGAGTAGAAGATTGTCTTAATTAAGTTAATATGGGAAGACCCAGTCCACTGTGAGCAGTACCATTCCCCAGAGAGATTCTGAACTGTATAAGAGTGACGAATCAGTTGAGCACAACCATGTAAGCAAAAGTATAAAATGCATACATTCACCCTCTCTGCTTTTGTGGGTGTGACCAGTAGTTTCCAACTCCTGCTACTGTGACTTCCCTGTTGTGATAGAATCCTAAACAAAATTTAACCCTTTTCTCCAAATGGAATCCTTTATCTCCAAAGGCGCATTTTCTCACAGTGACAGAAATTAAACTAACCCTGTTTATAGAGCACTGTGTGTTGTAATGAACACCTTGTACTGCAGCTTCATCAAAGCTCCACTCTGGAAGCTTCCTTCCATAGAAAGAATGTGCCCTCATAACAACACTTCTCTTTGATCTTATCCTGGTCACCTTTCTTATCTCATGGTTATTTTCACTTCCTTGATCCTTTCCAACCATACCTACCTTCTTTGAAATTACGTCTAGTATCTCCCAATATATCTGTAGTTCAGAATCTCTCCTGAGCCATTCCTACCCACAGAAAATCCAGATTTGAACAATGTCAACTTCCTTCTCTTCACTTTAGATTCTGCCTTTTCCTCCTTCTCTGTGGTTCTATGGGTTAGTCTTCCTCTGTGTGCCTGACTTCTCAATACCAAACCTTTCTGTCTGCCTTGTTCTCTCAAACACTTCCTTCTGTTTGATGCTTCATATGAAAAGATTCTCACAAGATCTTCAACATTTACCGAGTTCTTTCCTGCCCTACACTGCCTGCCTCTCATTCTACTCAGATGCTACTTGATTAGAAGATTCTTTCTTGGTATCACATGGATCACTTTGTCCACTACTGTCGTTATTTTATTGATTATTTGGGAGTTTTACATAATGAACTTCACTAACATTTACTTCTCAGTCTTCTCAGGTCCATATTCCCACAAATGGGAAGAAAAAGAAGAGGAAAATCCAAATCCAATCCATTTACTCACTGGGGCATGGCCAAACTCCCAGTGTCCAGCACTTTAAACAAGAACCTTCTTCACCCACACCCCTGCTAGCAGCCATTAACCCTGGAGAGCTACACTTCTGAATCCCTATCACAATTTTTAAGACTTCCTCTCACTGGATTCCAGTCTAGACTGCTTCTTTTTGTGGAGTTAAGAGGATAGTGATAGGGGACAAAGGTTTAAAAGCATCTTCCTTCTAGACCTTACTTTTTAAGTTGTCCTGAAACACTGCAAGCTCTGCAGGTTGCAGACTCCTTGCAGCACAGCAGCACTCTGGCTTGGACTTAAAATCCAATATACAGGCTCCTTCATGGAGGCTACAGGGCTGACACTGAAGTGGAGAGAGGGCACGAGCTTGTTGGTAGCATCTCTCATTCATGCACTGAACCCTCCTAACCACTGCAGGTATTAGCTGTGGCTTTGTGCTGGTTACCAGAGTCAGGGATTGGTGGGAATATTTGCCTTGATTTCGTCTAGTCTGTTGCAGGAACTGTATGCCATCTTGGCTCCTGTACACTTTTGACTTTTATCCTAACTTGCTTGATATTTATGGCCAACTCCTGTTCTGTCTGTTTCCTCCTAACACCTTCATTAAACTGTGTATTTATCATTTACTATGTTCCCATGGATACTCCTTGTTGAAGTTCTTCCTCTCACTCCACACACTAAGTAGAAAAATTTCTAAGTATGTGGACATAGGGATTCTCAGTAAATATGTGCCTTCCCAAGGCAAACTGATCTCTTCTTGTTTAACTTATTGTTGACATCAATAACTTTCAGTTTTTATATTTCATTTTAATATCTCTTCAGTTACAAAGCCATATACAAAACTATATATCTAATTTGTTATTTATTTACAGTTATTTGATTATATATGCATATACATAATATTTATATAATTATATACTTATTATTTAAGAAACTTAAATATTTATGTACTAAACATAAGATATGCAAATTATATTATTATATTTTATATATTTTTGTATATAATTTGTCTCTGGAGTTTATATAAAGAGATCCATAATATAACAATTTATTGTAGGAAAGTAATTATGTCTGTGGGCGGACATAAAGAGAATGACTAGATTAACACTGGAAAATTTTATTGTCAAATTAATAAGTCTCTAAAATGTGACAAAAGTTATTTTTTTACTTTAATTCATCTCAATTAACACTTTGCCTATTTCTGTCATCTCTTCCACTCTTTTTTTTCTAAGTGATGTGTCTACAAGTTCCAGATGCCAGGAAAGCAAGAGGCTCCAAGGACCTAATGGGGATGACATTAGCTGAAATATGCAACAAAGGAGAGAGAGAACCTGTAGAGACCATATCCAGAGGTGAAACATAGCCCCTGGTTGAGGGATGGGGCTACCCACCCATCTCAAAAATATTAACCTAGAATCGCTCCTATTGACAGGTAATACAAGGTCAAAGAGAGCAGAGGCTAAAGGAAAGCCATCCAAAAACTGCCCTATGTGGCGATCCATCCCATATGCAGATGGCAAACCCAAATACCACTGCTGATGCCAAGAAGCCCTTGCTGACAGGAGCCTGCTGTAGCCGTCTCCTGAGAGGCTCTGCCAAAGCTTGACCAATACAGATGTGGATGTTCCCAGTCAACCATTGGACTGAGCACAGTGTCCCCAATGGATGAGGTAGAGAAAGGAGTAATGGAACTGAAGGAGTTTGCAACCCCATAGGAAGAACAGCGATATCAACCAACCAGAACCCCCAGAGCTTCCAGGGAATAAACCACCAACCAAAGAGTACAAATGGAGTGACTGATGGCTCCAGCTGCATATGTAGCAGAGAATGAGTCTTGTTGGGCATCAAGGGAAGAAGAGGCCCTTGGTCCTTTGAAGGCTTGATGCCCCAACATAGGGGAATGCTAGGGTGGTGAGGTAGGAGTGGGTAGGTGGGTGGGTGGGGGAGTATCCTCATAGAAGCATGGGTGAGGGGGATGGGAAAGGGGATTGGGGATGGTAAACTGGAAATGGAGATAACATTTGAAATGTAAGTAAATAAAATAACTAATTGAGAAAACCCTGTATACAAAGCTTCAGGTTTATAATCAAGTACAGATGGATTTACTTAAGAACATAAGCAAATTATTCATAGTAAACTCAAATCAACTAGCAGACAATACAAGGAGATGGATAGTAAATTTGCTCTTGCCTAAGAGATGCATACAGTATTTTTTAAAAGATAATTTGAAAGGAATACAACCAAAAGAATGATATTAGATAAAGAAATGAAGAAACCTTTCTGGGCTGAGGAGTTACAAGGAAGGAAACTGTATCATTAGCATCATGGAGATCAGGGTGTAGAGCCTGGAGTAGTAAAGAGATCAGCTGATAAGTAAGGAACCAGTGGGTGTGGTGAACATGATAGACAAGATATTATTAACAGTGTTTGGTAAGCCTTCCTCTGCAAGAGAACATGACAAGAGGAAACACAGCAGGAAGTCAGATGGTTCAGCAGGGAAAGGCACTTGCCCGCCAAACATGACCCCAAAACAACAGTTCAATCCCTGGGCTAACTCCTACAAAAAAGTTGATTTCTGACTAACACACTGGCTTGTATGTGCATAACACACACGCACACACACACACACACTCACACACGTGCACACATGCACGCACACATACACACACGTATGTATAGAGAGAGTAGAAAATAAACTATATTTTAAAATACTACAGACACAAAATTCAAAATTGGCCAATAATGAAATTGCGATAACTTATAGATGAAAAACTAAAAGCAGCAAAATAGAAAAAAAAAATTGAATCTTTTTTCCAGGAAATGTTGGAGAATCTGTTAATAGTTCAGAGACAGGGTGGTGGGATTAGAGGACTGTAGGTTCAGCAGATCAGAGGACTCTCCAACAGAGAGAAGCAGCTGGATGAAGGCCTTGTCTGGAGCTACTGGTCAACCCCACACTGAACAATCTTATTACCTACAGAGTGGTAGGACTCTGCCCATACCCTGGAAACTACCCAAATCGATTATCAATTCCTACATTCCAAGAACTTGCTATCTAAGAAATGATACTAAGAATGATTTTCAAACTTACCAATGTATAAAGGAGAGTTTTCAGATTTGGCAAAGTCTTCAATGTAGGAAATACCCAAAGGCATGATAGGAGTTTCACCAATTCCACGTATTATGTTTCCTACCAGTACATATATCCACATTAATGATTTCATTTCTTTCACACACTCTGCATTAAAATAAGAGAAAACTGCATGAGTATTTGACAGTTATGACTTATTGAAAGAAACTGAAAGTGTTACAAAATAATTAAAATTTTTCTGTAAGCCTTCCTTCAGTCCTAAGCTCATGATAACCATCCAATGATTTACATTACTATTCTGGCTTTAAATCAGTGAGTCACCTTTACTGTGTACTCAGAAAGAATACTCAGCAATGGAGTACAAGTGGATTGTACTGGAGCCAATCCCACTTGAGTAAGAGAGATAACTACAGATCAATACCTCTTCCCCACTAAGATTTTAGTGACAACACATTGATCATAAGACTATACACCAAAGAAATAAACAAACGCTATAAACTAGGACTCTCCCTCAGCTATATGGACTCAGTTTTACATCAATCAGAGGACCCTGTTACTTAGTAAGTGTGTTGCCTCATTCAATCCCTCTACAACTTTGAGGAAGGGAAAACAAACATGCATGTGTACTCTGAAAATTCATGCTGTACTTACACAAAACGGACAGAAGGGTGGAAGTTTGAAATTATTTACAGCATAAATTACTTTTTAGAAACTAAATGTTGAAGCGAATAGTAAATGTCTATTTTTTCTATACATTTCATCATTTATTATCAATAAAGTACTCCAACAGTTTCTGTATCAGAAAATCATTTGGGTATCAAAAACTAGGCCAAAGGGAACTGAAAGGCAAAAGAAAAAAATCTTTGAAGGTTTGCACACAGCTCCCAAGTTTATTCTAAGTTAAAGGAACTACTGTCACTCCAGAAGCAAACTATGACATCATGTTTTAAGGGAACTGAAGAAGAATGAATCCGCTCCTGTGGACTTGTCAGGGGATGCCTGTATATGTCCTGAGCACAGCTAGGCCATAAAGTATGATTGTTATTCATTCCTAGTACAGTAAAATCAGTTTGCATATCTAGGAATTCAGATTCTTATCTTTAAGAAACAAGATTTCTGTCTAGAGGTCACTGGGAGATGCTTCTAAGGCAAGTGTCAGACACTAGAAGAATCAAGTGCTTTTCTGGGGCTTTGCACATGGGGAGATATTAATTTTAACTGAAATGCAAGAAGGACAAAGGGAAGATTTTCCAAAGTCGGTTCAGGAGGTGAGAATGGTGGTGTGGAGGTTACTGTCTCACGTTGTAGGCATTATGTTTATATGCCCTGTGTGAAGTTATGTCACTGCCCACCCTTGCTGTCTAAGGCAGTCTGTGACTGGGTAAAATAAAAAATATGATGGTTAGAGCAAAGGCAGGAAGTAGAAGGTGGGAATTCTGGAAGGAGATATAAATGCTGGGAAAGAAGATTCCCCACAAAGACTTAGAGGAAGTCAGATGTATGAAACTGAGGGGAGGTAATAAATAGCCATGCGGCAGACATAGACTAGAATAAATGGGTAAAAATAAATTCAGAGCTACTTGGGGAACAAGCCAAGCTAAGGTCAAAAGCATTGTTAATAAAAATAATCTTCCTTGTCCTTAATCAGGAACTGGGACTGACTTAGAAAAACACACTCCATTTCATCACAGTCCTGGGCTTATAAGGTTTCTGTGGCTGGGAGCTTCAGACATCACTGCTCTTTGACACTCAAGTTTGTTTGAGTTCCACAGATTTCCTGAGACAGTGTCATTCAAGCTTTGGAGACTACTGCAATTTCTGCGGTATTAAAATCCAGCATAAAATGGAGATGTTCTGGCCTGAATCACCTCCAGACAAAATGTTCAGGAAATGTGCTGGGTTTTTACCATATGTGACTTTAAAAACACTTTGTCGAATGGATAGGCAAATGGTGCACCTTCATGAGTATATTTGAATCACATGTGTGCAGATACAGTTCTGGAACCAAAGCAGGCCCTCTGTGTAAATACTGTAGGGGGTTGAGTGGAAATGCCCAGAGGCTCTGGTGTTAAATTCAGTCTCTAGTTGATGGTGCTGTTAGGGGAGGTTTAGAAAGAATGCCACTGGAGGCAGGCTTCTAGAGCTAACAGCCTCATTCTACTTCCAGATCGCTCTATCTCTGTCCTATGCTAACAGTAGAGATGTGAGCCCTGAGCTTCCTGTTCTTCCTACCATGCCTCCCTGCCCTGATTGCTTCCCATCCCTCTAAGTCACTTAAGTGGGTGACCTAAGACAGTCAGAAATATCAGATATTTACACTATGATTCATAACAGTAGGGAAATTATAGGTATGAAGTAGCAAGAAAATATTTTTTGGTTGGGGTCAACACAACATAAGGGACTATATTAGAGGGTTGCAGCATAGGGAATGTTGAGAATCTCTGATTTAGAACTATAGACATGAATGAACTCATCCCTGTATAAGTTCCTTTCATCATGGTGTCTATCAGAGTAAAATAGAAGCAGTAATACATGAAGTACATTTACACAGAATTTTGCTGTATTTGGGAGGGCTTATCCAGAGCAGGTCATTAGGCTGGGACATAATCAATGGACTAATTTGTTGATGCAGTCATGAGACTTATATCATTGAGCAGTACTGAAAGGTTAGAGGTTGGCCCATTTGGAGAAAGTTGGTCATGGGGAGTTGCATGTTCACAGAAATTATATCTCACCACTTCCTGTATCTTGTTTATATTCTTCCTGCCCAGCAAGAAGGTAAAGACCAGTATCAGCCAATACTCATGCCACTATGATTCTCTGTCCATAAATACGGGGCCAAGTGACCACAGGCTAAACCCTCTAAAACTGTGAGAGAAAATAAAGACTTTCTCCCTTGAGTTCTTCCCTTGGATTTTAATCACAGTGAACATAACTAATAGAGCATATGCTTGTACTTGAGCCAGTATCACAGGGCCTGGGCCAAGAGGAAATAAAGGAAGCACCACCGTTTGGTTTAACTGCACAGTAACGTCTCTGTTAACGAGGGAAAGGGAGACTAAAAGGCAAGTTCTTGGGTAAGAATGAAACTTGGTACACAGCACAGGTCCAGATAAGCTGCTTTCTGACTCTATTTCCTATTTGTATAATCACTATGATAGATAACTTTTTGTCAACTTGATTCAAATTTAGACACCCAGGAAGAAATCTCAGTTGAGGAATTACCTCCATCGCATTGGCCTGTGGGCATGTCTAGGATGTGTTTTATTTCTTGGCTAAGTGATGCGAGATGACATAGACTACTGTGGGTGGCACTGCCTCTGGGCAGGTGGGCCTAAGCTGTAGAATAGATATAGCTGAGCAAGACAGAGAAGCCAGCTAGGATACAGCATTCCTCAATGGTCTCTGCTTTGGTCTGTAACTGCAGGTTCCTGCCCTGGCTTCCCTCATGGTGGACTATAATTGGTAAACTGGATAAACTCTTTCCTCTCTTGAGTTGCTTTTAGTCAATGTCTTATTACAGCAACAGAAAAACAAAATAGACCAGTCATGGAGATTCAGAGTATGTCTAAATCCATTCTTCTAAATCATTTTCTCATGTGGAACCAACTCTACAATGTTGCCTAAGGAACAAAGGATTCTTAATAAGTATATTCAGACTCAGGATGGAGAATATGCTAGATTATTAGACAGTTCCCTTCCCTGAAGAGGGAAATAAATTTTGTTCATTTGTCCTACATTTCTACTAAATCCAGTGCCATATTAAAGCCCTTCATAAAAATGCATTCTCTTTTCATGTCTCTGACCCAAAAGAATTAGAAGCACAAGTCAACCTGAGGGGTCTTGTGTTGGATTTACAGTCTGGGATCTGTTTTCCACACAGAAGAAGCTGTTTGAGGACACGTTGCTTGTAGGTAAAATCGTTTCATATTTGTATCTGTGTGGACACAGGAAACATTCACTGTGAGGAGTTGACCACAAGGAGAGCATCTGCAGATTACTGACTCCTGCTTTCCTGAAAACAGGGTGTCAAGAGCCAATGAAGACATTTCCACAGCATTCAGTCTGATAATCATGAATCCTATGGCAGGCCGAGCAAGATGACACAGTAGATAAAGTACTTGATACAAAAGCCTAATAATCTCAGTTCAGTACTTGGAACCCTCATGGGCATGCACATGTGTACGTACATACACACATGTACATAAATGCAGGTATACAAATAAACAAGTGAGCAAATAAATAATTAAAACACTAAATTGGTCAGGTAACTCTAGATGCAAATTCCAGAGCTGCACAAAATTGGTGTGGTGGCCCATGTCTGCCACCAAAACACTTGAAAGGTGAACACATCAGAAGCAGAAACACAAAGCCACTTCAGCTATATACCTAGTTTGAGGCCAACCTGGGATGTATTTTACTTTTCTCAAAGAAATAAAATAAGCAAGCAAGCAAACAAACAAAAACATATGAATAAAAGTAAGTAGGAAATATCATCAAAAGGGATTGATAATAAAAAAAAGTGAGACTTATTTATAGTTAGCATTCAAGTCCCTCTGTTTATGTGACGTTGCTTTCAGATTCTCTAATGTCATTTCTCTGTGATTTCTAAATGACAATTATCTAGAAATAATTGTTGTGAGATAAAAGAACAAAAAGCAAGAAAAAAAATGAGACACGATAAAGTAGAATGAAGACAAAATCTTTAGAGAGACACAAACAATATAAAATAAGAAACATGGTCTGGGTTCTCTGAGCTATGTTCCTATCCTTCTTTTCTGAGAATTCAAACAATCATTCTTTCATATGTTCAGTAACTCCAACAGAAGAAAAATCTACATATTATAACTAGATATGACAGAATCCATCACCTGACAACAGTGTCATGGGACCAAAAGTGCCAATAAAATGTGGACATTTAACTTGAGCACATCACCAAGAATCATTGTCCAAGAAAGAAAATAACAGAATGTAAACATAGAGGAAAATGTGTTCATCTATCTCCATTGGAGAGTACGTTGGATCATCATTTTTTAGGTGAAAGAAAACAAGAGGAAAACATTGGCTGCTGACTTCAGCATTAGTGTGGCGCTGTACCTGCCAACAGTATAACTTCTATGCTACATGCTATAACTCAGAAATGAGAATAACTTTCCCCTAGAACAAGTGCCTGGACATGCCAACAGAGGTTGTCAGTGAATTTGTAGAGACATGCCTGTCTATCTCCTCATGATGCCATGAAGAGAGGTCAGTTTCAAAGAATTATCACCTTCAGCAGAAGGTGAGGAAACACAAGAATAGCCAACTATTTATTAACATTGATTTGAATAGAAAGTAAAAAAAAACAAATTTAATTCCATTCACAAACTTTCAGTTCCCTTCAAAATCACCCAAGAAGATCAAATAACCTTCATTTAGTTAATTATCCATTTAAAATTCTGTTGTGCTTTCAAGGTCCAGTGATTCCCCTAATTGGCAATAAAAGAGCAGTAAAGGGTTTCAAAATGAAGTGAGGGAAGGCCAATACCTCAAAAACAAAGTGATATAGATATAGAGATATAGCTCAATCGGTCAGTGGGGTCTGGCAAACACCAATCCAGGATTTGATCTGGAGCAATCAGTAAAATTAGGTATGGTGAGAAACACCTGTATTCCCAGCACTCTAATGATGAAGGCCAAGAGATCCAAAGTTCATGAAGATTTTTAACTGCAGAGCAATTAATGTGACAGTGAAGTTGCACTAGGTCCTCAGGCTTTTCCTCCACCTCTCCATGTGAATGCTAACAGATGCAAGAGGATGCAAGCCGGTACTGTGAGGACACAGATGCCGAAAAGGAGAGTCATTATGTTTTAAAAACTTGTGCAAAAAGTGATCTTCCCATTCCCTTCTGGCTGGTAGCCAAGTTTCTACCCCTATGACAAGTGCAAAGAATTCCTCCCTAGATATATAAGCTATCTATACAGGTTTCAGAGAAAACTCACAATCATCCAGTCCATGTTCAATCACACATTGACTTATCCTTCTGAAAAAGAGACAATGATGACAAAAGGAGCAAGTCACACAGGAAAAGTCACTAAATATGTTCCCCAAAATAATAAGAAGAGAAAGACAAGGTAAAGAGGTGTCCTTGACAGCAAAATGTCAACGATATGACAAGCCCACGCAAGAGACTGCATGACAAAGTTAAATCTTTCAGAAATCAACAAGGAGATGAGAAATCATGAAGTTAAAAAATGAAGATGCCAAAATATGAATAAAACATATGGTGCCATTGTTCAAATAGCAGCTGCAGAAAAAGGAATTGAGTTGGGAAGAATATAATATGGAGGAGAAAAGACTACAAGAAACTTCACAAAATGACCTGAGCACAGGCATCTGATAGAGCTGGCAAAGGACTCATATCAATAATTATCAAGTTCAGACAATGGAGCTAAAAACAAACAAAACAAAAAAAAAGGAAAGAAAACACAGGAATTAGAATACTAATTCTGATTCCAAATTTTACAAATTTGTGACAATAGCTTAAATTGCCAAAGGAATTTTCTTTTCTTCTGCAGAATAAAGAGAAGGAGAATAAGCAGCAAACAGGGATTAGGGTGCTCCCCCAGTGACTAATTAAGAGCAAGACAGAGGAGAAGCAGGGCAATTGTTATAGCTCAGCCTTGGAATAGCAGCCCTTGGAAATCTGAAGCAAGGGGTTCACTGAAAGTTTGTGGTAAACCTGAGCTACATAGTAAATTTTAGGCAAGCTTGGGCTACACACTAAGGCCATGTTTTTAAAAAGATAATGTGTGGTTGGAGAGATGGCTCAGTGGTTAAGGGTCCTTAAAGAGGACCTGGGATCATTTTCCAGCACCCACATGGTAGTCGACAACCATCTGGAGCTCCAGTTCCAGGGGTCCAACACCCTCTTCTCATCTTTGTATGTACCAGTTACACACATGGTGCACACACACACACACACACACACACACACACACGCACACACAAAATAAATAGATAAAAGATCTTAAAAGGAAAGAAATAAGAAAATGAATGAAGAAAGGGAGGCAGGGGGAAGTAGATGAAGGAAAGAAGAAAAAGAACATCATGGTGGAGAGTTCCAAGGAGATGACACTGAGCTGACCTATAAGTTTGTAGTTCACAAGCAGGAGGAGTATAGGAGACAATAGATCCCATGACAACAGTGTATGTGCCAAGAGACATTCGTTCCCTCTGCCAGCTGCTGATGGACTTGTCTAATATTCAGTGATACAAAATCAATCAAGTAGAAGAAAAGTGAACTAAGTTGTAAATCCAAGTTTTTTTTTTAAAGAATGAGTTCTATAACAAAATTAGCATAGTTCGATGGTAGAAAACATTTTTAGTCATGTCAACGAAAATGGTAACTTTTATATCATTGAACACCAAAGTACTAAAAACTAACAGGACACTCAAGCAAACAAAAGAAAAAACTTAAAAACTATCCCCAGAAATCAGGAACTGAGGCAAGAAATAACATAATTTCAATTTGACAATTTTCCATGTAGCTGCTTTAAAAAACATGAAAATAATCAGGCTTTCCAGTTAATTTTTCTTGGTGACCCATAATTATGTCATACTGTAGACATCTTGTAACCAACATTTCTAAATAGTCCTTAGGAAGGACTCAGCACATGCATTAGCAGGTTCTGAGAATCTGTTCATGTGTTTGAACTTCATGAAAGACTTGCCTCAAGTCCCAACTTCATAAATAGACTAGATGGGAGTTCAAATAGACCCAAGGCCACAGGATGCATAACTCATACTGGCAGACCAAAGACTTTAACTTCTGTATTAGATTTCTGTATTTTGGGGGAGTACTGTTCCTCCCAGAGTGGAAATTCTGAGGCTCTTTTCCTGTAGGTGAAAGTTGAACTTAGAATATCATCAAGACTAGAATACTCACCGGCCCATGAGGAAATGGGGTAGCGAGATTAAGAAACACCCCAGGCCCATAACTGCACATCCAACACCAATCATGATAGGTCTGTGAAGTTTTGTTCCGAAATAACTTACAAATATAATCAACAAAAGGTTTCCTGGGAGGGAAGAATGAGAATGCACGTTTCAGTAAAGTATTAGCAGCTCTTTGTCAACATCCTCTCCAACATTTGGACTCTAGGGTTCATTGTTTCACAGCCACATTAAGAAAACAGGGATGGGTGCTTAGGATGTTTTATCAATTTTTTTAAGATTTAAAGAAATTGAGATCATAAGAGAAGTATATCTATTATTCTACAGTATGCTAATTTCTCTATTCACTATTATCTCACCCTTGTGATTAGGTACAAAAACAAGTGTAGACCTGAATGAATGCCATCTCTGATCTCTCCTCTCATGCCTGCTGTATGCAGACTCAAATGGGTTCATGTTTTAAACATAATATTTTAAAATGCCTTTATTGCTCAACATGACCAAGACAGATGTCTATTTCTAGTTGTCACTTTTTCCCTAAGACCAGGTAATGCTGTTCAGAGTCCTAATGCTCCAACTAGGGCTTATTATCCAACTTATGGCTACATTGCAGAAATCAAAATTCAAAATAAAAACTCATCTTTTTGATTTAAGAGAAAGATTGGTTTAAAAAATGGTTGGGAAGCTTTGTACTGACAAAGAGTCCTTTGATTAACATGTTGGGAGTTGAAAGAACAAATAGGACCTGGTAGCACAGACCCTCTGTCCCCAGCTACCGGAAGGCCAGAAGAGGAAGGCTGCAAGATCAAAGTCAGCCTGGGTTACAGAGTGAATTCAGGACTAGCCTGAGCAACTTAGTGAAAATTTTCTTTGTTTATTTAAATACATTAAGGACAATTTCATGAGGAGAAAAGGAAAACCTATGAATTAATTCAAGACAAGAGGCACCAAGGGTTCTATGTCAATTGGTTTATAAAGGGAATCTTTCCCTCTCTGTACTCTTTTTTTTTTTCATTTTTTATTGGTTATTTATTTGCATTTCAAATGTTATCGGCATTCTCAGTTTCCCCTCTCTTCTCCCTCTCCCCCTGCCTCTATGAGGGTGCTACCGCACCCACACACCCACTCCTGCCTCAGAGCCCTAGCATTCACCTATCCTGGGTCATCAAGTCTCCATAGGACCAAGGAGTTCCCAGTGATGCCATATAAGGCAATCCTTTGCTACATGTACACCTGGAGTCATGCCCCCTACCTCCTGTGTACTCTTTGGTTGGTGGCTTAGGCCCTGGGAGACTTGGGGGATCTGGTTGGTTGATATTGTTGTTCTTCTTATGGGGTTGCAAGAAAATCCTTAGACAGACTACCCAGAGGGCACAAAGACAGTATCCCAATTAACAAAATCAGAAATGAAAATGGATACATAACTACAGAAACTGAAGAAATTAAAGAAAAAACCATCAGATCCTACTATAAAAGCCTATTCTCAACAAAACTGGAAATTCTAGATGTAGTAGATGATTTTCTAGACAGATACCAAGTACCAAAGTTAAATCGGGATCAGATAAACTATCTAAACAACTCCATAACCCCTAAGGAAATAGAATAAGTCATTAAAAGTCTCCCAACCAAAAAAATCCCCAGGACCAGATGGGTTTAGTGCAGAATTTTATCAGACCTTCAAAGACCAAATACCAATACTGCTCAAAGTACTCTCCTATCTTAGTTTATGACCCCAAATCAGGAGCTGGAGTTCATTCTATCTTCTTAAGAATTGTATCTTGTAGAACTCAAACCTAGGAAAGAGTCCCCATCTTCCCTACTGACTAGGAGTAGAGAGCCATCTACTTCAAAGACACAGATGTGGAAGAGAAACATTTGCTCTCTCTTTAAAAATATAAATTTCCCCAGGCTCCCACAGTCCTCTCCTAAATTGGCCACAAAAATTCCTTACCTTCTCTTTGAATTATCAAATGACAGAATTCGATATTAATATTCTATATCTGCTGTACTCCTCAGGGTGGGGGGGTGAACTGTCAGAGTATGTGGCAATCATAAGCAGACATCATGAGAATAATTAAATAAGTGGCTACCAATCAATTTCACAGCAAACAAGGCTACCAATCAATTTCAGAAAGCACAGATCTCAGCTGGATTAAATGATCTAATGTAGGAAATAAGGAGAAAATACCAACATGTAAAGATAAGTAAACATAAAAATAACTTACCTATCTCAAAGCTCCCATTGATAAGCCCAACTATAGATGTGGGGATACCGAATTGTCTCTCTATTTGTGTGAGCATGGAATTCATATAAGTTCCTGATAATGATTTGGATACATATGCACATGTTAATGCCAACAGAAACATCTAGGAAAAATGTTTAAGAAAAAAAGAAATTTATTTTCTGATTATGAATTTGTCATTTACTGATCAAAGAGCCTCCACCTGAGGCTACCAATTGTATTCGGTATAAACAGCCCTTGATTACACAAGAAATTTACTTTTTGGTAATTTCATATATATATGAAATATTTAGATTATTATTTTCTTCCTCTCTTTTCCTCCAGTCTTCCCTATTAATACCCAAATCGCTAGCAGTACTCTTTTTAAGGTCTATGAGTTTTGATTTGGTTTTTATGGGGTAGCTTAATCTGTGTAGCCATTAGATTACAACTAAGCATTGATACTTGATGAATTTACCAGTGTGTGCATAGCTGAAGGCCTTAAGGCACATCAAGTCATTGCAAGACTAGGCATATCATCTTCCACTTGATGCTAGACAAAGTAGCCCAGCTAGGGGAATGGGATCTATAAGTAAGCAACAGAATGAGGGACAGCTCATGCTCCACTTGTTCGAGAATCTGCATGAAGACTAAGCTGTACTTCTGCTACGTATGTACAGGTCCAACCTATGCTTGCTATTTTGTTGGTGATTCAGTCTCTAGGAGCCACCAAGAATCCACCTTATTTGACTTTGTTGTTCTTCTTGTGGAGTCCCTATCATGTCCTGGTCCTTCCCCCAAATCTTTCACAAAACTTCCCAAGATGAATCTAATGGTTGGCTATGGGGTCTCTGCATCTGTTTCAGTCAGTTGCTGGGTATAGTCTCTCAGAGGAAGTTATGCTAGGCTCCTGTCTGCAAGCATAACAATATCATTAATAATGTCAAGGATTGATTCTTGCCTATGGAATGAGTCTCAATCTGGGCCAGTCATTGCTTGGCTCTTCCCTCATTCTCTGCTTCATATTTGACCCTGTACTTCTTGTAAGCAGGACAAATTTGGGGTGGGTTTTGTGGGTGGGTTGATGTCCTTGTCCCTCTACTAGGAATCCTGCCTGGTTACAGGAGGTGGCCATTTCAGGCTCCAGATTCCGCACTGCTAGGAGTCTCAGCTAGAGTTGCCTTCATAGACTCCCTGGAGTCTCCACCATCCCAGGTCTCTGGCACACCCTAGAGATGTTTCCCAAGGAAGACTTTTCTTAATGATTTTATTTCTAGACTTAAGAATAAGGACCTTCAGTGTGGACCTTTTGACCATGCAAATATTTTAGATGTTTCTAAACTCAGAGGACAGAAATCTAATTATTTTAAAACAATCCTATAAGTTTTTTTTTCTTGAAAACCCATGGTTTTAATATTTCCCCATACTATTTACACCAACATCTACTGTCGTTGAACTCCCAGTTAAAGTAACTGTGGTGTTGAGTAGAAGTGGCTTCCATACACTCATAGGTGTGAATGCTTGGCCACTGGGGAGTATACTACTAGGAGGTGTGGATTTGTTCCAGTATGTGTGACCTTATTGGTTGAAGTATGTCACTAGGAATAAACTTTGAAGTTTCAGAAGCTACAGCCAGGACCAGTTTCCCTCACTTCCTGATGCCTGCCAATCTGCATGTAGAACTCTAGGCTTCTTCTCTAGCACCAGGTCTGCCCACAGGCTACCATGGTTCCTACCATGACAGTAACAAAATAAACTGATGAACCTATACACCATCTACGATTAAATATTTTTTCTTGTTAGTGTTGCACTGGTCATGGTGTCTCTTTGTGGCAATAGAAACCCTACAATGGTACCCAAAGATAAACTCGAGAAGTAGTGCTTATAATGAAACCTCATGATGTCTTTCTACAAATGCTATTAGTAATAGAAACTAATAGTTATAATACTCATCATTACGCTAACTTTGAAGATGAAATTGCAGATCAGTAGATAAAAGCACTGGCTGCTTTTTCTGAGGACCTGGGTTAAGTTCTCAGCAGCCTCATGGTGGTTCAAAAACACCTGTATCCTCATGGAGACTGGGGGCGGGGAGTGCAGATATGGGATTTTGAATAGTTGGGGGATGGACTGGGAGGGGAATAAATCTGGAATGTAAAAGTAAATAAAAAATTAAAAACAAAACAAAAAACATCTGTATCTACAGTTCCGGAAGATCCAATATCTTCTGGTCTCCAAGGATATCAGACATACAACTGGTCCACCAACACACCTAAGGGCAAAGTACCCATATAAATAAAATAATGCACAAATTTAGAGAAGTTAAAGGATCTTAACAATGGAGGAGCAGGTGGCGATTAGGGACAGAGGAGTTGCTTGGCATGTGTGAGCGCCTGAATTTAATCCCTCATACCACTAGGATTAGATATCGCAGATAAGTAAACACAGACACACAGAGAGAGCAGGAGGGGGAGAGGGAGGGAGGGAGAGAGAGAGAGAGAGGGAGAGAGAGAGAGAGAGAGAGAGAGAGAGAGAGAGAGAGAGAGAAACAGTGAGAGATACAGAGAGATGTGAATAGATTGTACAAAATGACACATGTAGTAAGCATCTGAGGAAGGTTAGGAGCCAGGGAGTCTGAGCTCCTCAGTGACTGTGAGAACTGAAGGATACCTTGAAGGGCTTTGGATTCTCATAATTTGTAAATCATTAGAGGTAATCACTTTCCAGGGGCTGAGCCTGAAGCCTCTTTTATATTAATACATGGATTCTACTACATGTGAATAAAGGTTAAGTGAGGATGACTTAGGCAGCAGAAGCTTAGAGAGGGATGATGAGGACTCTGCAGAAATTGATCAGCGCTCGAATTTCCTGGGTTAATGTAAGTTCACATTTGGTGATACAAACATGCCTTTGGAAGTATAAGAACAATATTTGTATCTAAAATACTGAAAACCACTAAAGCAGCTAATAGAATGATCTGTTTTCTTATAAATAGTAATTATTACATTGCCAATGCTTGAAGAAAATATTTATCTGACTGGATCACAAAGCCATTTTTTCCATATTAATCAACAGAGTGCTTCTTCTAGGAAAGTCTTTCCTAGCTGTGGTCCCTGATTTTATGTCAGGTACCCTTGAAGGCTGAGCACTGATTGACCTCTGACCTCATGCTAAATTACACAACATAATACACATCTAATGCATTTTAAACCCCACTCTCCTTTAAGACCCTCTAAATCAGTGATTCTCAACCTTCTTAATGCTCATGTCTTTTTATATACAGTTCCTCCAGTTCTGTTGACCCCAACCATAAAATTATTTTTGTTACTTCTTCATAATTGTGATTTTGATGATGATATAGACTCTAATATAGTATCTGTGATTTCTCATAACCTTAGGTGACCCCCTTGAAAGGATCATTTGACACCTGCAAAGAGGCATGACCCACATGTTTAGAACCCCTGTTCTAAATCATTTTGATAAATTTTCCTGGATGAATAATCATGACTAAGCATCTGTAATTAGAAAACCAATGTCTTTAAGGGGAGAAATTAAGGACATACTTGGTAAATGGCTTTTGTGCTGGAAAACTTCATGCAAACTGAGAAATATTACAAGCATTTTCAATGATTGTTTCAAAAAACTTCCATGACTATAAACATCCATATATAGAAATAATCCATACCTTGATCTTGGCAAAACATCTGACCCCATGGGTTGCAACCCTTTTCTCAGATTTTCCCATGTTGTTCTTCTGATTGTTTCCAGATATCTATTCCTTAAACAATCTTACTGCTGTTTTTCTGAGAGAACAAACAGTTAATAGTTAAATTATTTACTAAAGTGTAATAAGTCATTCTTTAAAACAATGACAGCCCAAACTCTCTTAGGGCTAGGGTGTTCTATTCAGTTTATTTTATTTCAGTTCATTTGTTTCTGTTGTTATTATGAAATACCAGGACCAAAAACAAGTAAGAAGGAAGAGGTTTTATGGTAGTTTACAGGTTCTATATCTCAGTTCATCACTGAGGGAAGTCAGGGTAGAAACTTAAGACAGCAACCTGGATGTAAAAGCCAATGTGGAGGCCATGGAGGAACTCTGCTTCCTGCTTTGATCTCTAAGACAATCTCAGCCTGCTTACTTATACAACCCAAAACTTCCTGCCCAGGGTTTGCACCACGCACAGTGATCTAGGCCCTCACACATCAAACACCAATCAAGTTAATATACCACAGGGTGTATCATTAGTAAATTTCATTGGAACACTTTCTCAATTGAGGTTTCCTCTTCCAAAATGACTCTAGCCTGTGTAGAATTGATAATTAAAAACAGGTGCATTAGTGGGTAAACAAAGTGGTTGAGGATCTTAGTTTGAATTCTTAGTAACCAAGCAAAATAGCTGGGCTTCTTTGCAATGTAACCTCAACCCTGGGAGGACTCAGACATCAGGAACATAGCACTGTGCCAACCTGCTATGATCTTGCCTTCAGGCCTTCATAATATGCACATGCGTGGAGCCAGAAAACCACCTGACTTGTGGAAGCAATCCCTTAGCAAGAAGGAGTTTGAGTGTCAAGGACCGTCCTTGATACCCAGGTACTTTTTGGGGCCAGAACTGATAGTTTCTCACAATTAATATTCTTTTGTTATTCTCAGGGCCAGAGCTGGTGGCTTCTGGCAATTGACTCCTGCTGATAGCAGCAGAAGGTTAGAAAAATAAACTTAGTTACTTGAGCTCTTTAACTCAGGGACCTATTTCTGGTCAAGTAACAGGCAGGCTTGGAGCAAGTCAACTCTTCATGAACCAGAGAGAAAGGAAAAGAGAGAAATTCAGGCACGCATATATACACTGGATGAAGCAGAAAAGAGCTTCTTCACCATTTCATGTTTGCTCTCAGCTTTTATACCCTGTAAGACAGAAGTTCTTTATCTAAATAAATTACCTCACAGCTATGAAAGTGATTATCATATACACAGGGAAAATTGCTACTGCAGAGTAACTGATTACATGGTTTTCAAAGCAATTTTACATTTCACAAGTTCACAGTAAGTTTAAAGCAATGGTTCATGTCATAAGTCAATAATGTTTAAGAAGTTACAGCAGAATTGTTTACATGTCTTTCCATTAAGAGTCATATCTGACTAAACATTCCTTATCTATTTTCTAGCTCCACAAGTTCATTATAAGTTTAGAGCAATAGTTTTTAATGTTACAAGTTAACAAGACTTTGTCAAGAGGCTGGTCATCTGCCTGGTATCTATTTTTTTTAAAGTCTTATAGAGATAAACTAGTCAATCATTTATTTTCAGTCATTTTACCCTTAATAAATTGCCCATTCCCAGTTTATGACCTTCAGTTACTGAGATTAGTAGCCTCATTTCTAACCTAGAAGGACTAATTTCCTTGATCATAAATTTGTTCCAAGCCTATTTTCTTGGAATTATCTCATGACATGGAAGTCTATTTGCAGGTCCTCTCCCCCCCCGCCCCCAGGAAGTTTAAAATTACTTGAATCAATCCAGCAGTTCTATGAGATCATTATCAAAAATGATGAAATCATCAATGTGTCTAAACAGCATCATTACATGAAAGTTCATCTTCACATTGATTCTGCAGGAAAGCTACCCAACAGAGTGATTATAGACCCAGTGAGCAAACTAGGCCATTTTGGATATTTGAGGGACACATCAGTGGGGAGCATGGAAGACATATCAGCAAGGAGCAATATGAATATGACCAATATGAGCAGGATGAATTCTCTGGAGCCCTTCCCTCACAGAGCACACTTATCACAGCCATGCAAAATGGTGGATCATCTCCAAGAAGCTCAATTGCTTGCCACAGCCTACCCTACATGACTTCTGCTAGCTGAGATATATCTCAACCCTAAAGATATTATCCTGAGACTAGCAAGAGCTAGGACTCTTCCCTCCTTGCTCTGAGTCTGCATCTCCAGGTGCATGTATCCTGTACAACCCCCACTTCTGTACCATAGATGTAGTCACATAGTCCAGTGGCCAAATTACAGGTTTAAATTCCTCTTTTCATGTAAGGACATGTCCTTTTCCTACAAACAAAGCACTCTCAGCACCTTGACACCAGCTAATAATGTGCATTCATCCCATCCCTTACTATTCCTCATGGTTTGCATAGCTCTTTTTACCCTCTATAAAGGAGATCTGTTTCACTGAAAACCATCTCTGAGAAGACTATTCCCTCCACAAGCTGGCACTCATGCAACTCAGATCCCGTGGGACCCAACCAACCAACCATATTTCATTCCCTCAATTACAACCTGCCTACTCTGTGGACAGAATCAAAATCCAAGGCAGCTGCTGCTGCCCCTGTGGATTCAACAGGACCTAAGGTTTAAGCAGGGAAGAGTGAATGACACTCCGCCACCACCTTTGGCATCAACTCAAAAGCCCAAGTGTCCACGAGGATTGGTAGTCTATTTTTTTTTTTTTTTTTTTTTTTTTTTTTAGTTTTAAACACCGAAAAGGCTAACTGGCCAGGGTGTTCTCTAGTATTAGGTAAAGGTCTCTAAGTCTCTTCCTGAACCCTGACATCAAAACTCCCCATATTTTTCTCAAAAAGAAAAAAAAGCAAAAAACTGGCAACACAGTGAGTGACCAGTAAATACCATATAAGATAGTCGCTGGAACGCTTAAAGCTTGCAAGCAGGCTGATGTCTTGGTGCTGTTCGAGAATCCCCTGAGTACTGTCAGTCTGCAGAAATGTTCTTCTTTGGAACAGAAGTTTCCTTTCCATTTCTATTATGAGGATCACATAAATAAATAGATTGAAATTTAATAAAGTAATTGATTAATTAATTTAAAAATTAATTAATTTGAATTAATTGAATGAATGAATGAATAATAAACCAACCAACTAACAGAAAACAAAACAAAAACCTCTCAGATTAGAAAAATATGGGCCTTCGTAAAATCCCCCAAAATGAAGCTGCATGGCCCCATCAACTTCCCCTCCTGCCAGCTAACAGCCCTGCACTCTGCAGGGCTCCTTTACAAAGGCAGATGAACCACATCTCCAACTCCAAGTTGTGGCTTTCCCCTTCCCCTTCTCCACTGGCCAGCAAAGCTTCACTTTTCACAATTCTGTCAAAAATAGATAGATAGATAGATAGATAGATAGATAGATAGATAGATAGATAGACAGACAGACAGATAGATAGACTGATAGATAGGAGGAAATGCCACATAGCCCTTGGCTTCCCTTCCCTATCCCAAAGCAGAGAAAAATCCAATTAACCCCCTAGTTAGCTCCACCACTCCTTCTACTCCTGGCTCTGTCAAGAGTCCTGATTTTCAGGCATTCCCAGTTCATGCCCATCCCACCAGGGCTGGACTCCCTGCAAACTCAGATCACCAATTTAAATAGGCAGCTTTCCCATAGTTCAGCCAGCCAGGTGTTGCAGCTGAGCGAGCCTCAGCCAGCTTGAAGATAGTCTTCCCACCCTCTGGCTCACAAGATCACACCCTGACCCCACTCACGCCCTCCCCCTGCATCTTTCTTCCTTGCTTGGTCTACTTTCTGGGGGGGGTGGTAAACAAACAAACAAACAAAGAGCTATTAGCTGGCAATGTCAGGGTGGGCCCAGACCCCAAAAGTCCTTTCTCCCAAGCCAGGAATGAATGGAGGAATGAATGGTGGAAGAATGGAAAGGATCTTCCTCATATGCTCACTGCCAAGTTAAACTCTCTGCGTAGACAGAGCAAACATGTTACTTAGCAGCTTTTCAGCTAAGGGTCACAGAGCTGCAAATCCTGAATTATATAAGAATGATGGGTGGAGATTTGCTGCTAAAGCTGCAGCTTGTGATGCCTTAGCTTGAAACAATGCCACTTGGACCAGATGACCGAAACTTTGAATTTTCCTGTTGCTTCCTTTTGTGTTTCTTCCTCCCTAATAGCAGAAATAACTGATTGCCAATGTTCCCTTCATGGGACACATTGAAGGACAAGCTACAACCCACTATTAGATTAACCACTCAAAAAATAAGCTATGTATTTAAAAATTAACGTAATGATTTGGACTTAAGTAGTCGATGAAAATTATCAGCTGAGGCTAAAAGAAAATTGACTCTGACTAAAAGTAACTTACAGGAATCACAGATGGATCGCTTGGATACCAAACTCAATTGTACTTTGGTTGTTTTGTCTCCTGAAACTTATGGTTATGCTCTATGCCTTTACTCATAAAAACTACTTTATTTTAATATTACAAAACCACAATAGGGTGATTTTAAACTTCTTTACCATTTTTAAAAGATTTACAGCATTAGAATTAAAGTCGATGGTTTAAATGATATTGTATCTCCTTTCAGACTAATAAAGCAATGCCTCAATATGGATTTGGTGTGGATTTTGAGGTGATGATCATAGGATTCCAGAGGTATCCGCTACAATGTACTAGATAAAGTTCAGGGTCTTTACAGTGAACAATGAAGTTCTGATAACATCCTAGCCACAGCTAAGGATTGTTAAGTTTCCTTTGGCTTTCTTTTAAGTGTAGACTCAAAATGTAAAATTTATATACACCCACTCTTCCAGATAAGGAAAAGAAGCCCCATTTGATGGATTTAAGTCAAACTAAAGAATGTTTGTGCTTTAAATGCAAAGCCATTTCCCAATGTTCTAATGTAACACAAAGGTGTGCATCTATTGCCTTCTCTACAATGTAGGTTTCAATATCCCTAAAAATCCTTGTAAGCCACAGAAAATAATCTTGGATCCACCTCTCCCAGGTAAAGGGAACTTTAGATTATTGATCTGTAGAAATTTTATATATCGACAACTATAGATTTAGGTCTGTCTTTAAGAAAAGATTGATTAGTACTCATGCTAATTTGGTCAATATACCTTGGTTAACATTAAAATAACATATTTCCATTTGGATCTAAAATTACTAAGGTCCATGTAACTAGCTCGTATTTTACCTTTTTTTTTTTTTTTTTTTTACAAATGCAGTCTTTAATTACTAAATAAATAAAAACACAGAATTATGATTGATAATGGCTGCCAATATGCTAATCTATTTTATATTGCTCTGTAGGCATGCTGTTATAAATAGGTTTGCTGCTGGTATCAATCAACCTAATTAAAGTCTATGCTCTTAAAAGGCACCATTTAATAGAAATAAAATATAAACTATGGATAATTCTATATTTTTCAGTAACCATATTAAAAGCTAACAAAATAGGTGAAAGTTACTTTAGTATATTTTGATTTTATTTACCAATATATTTAACAGGTTGTTTCAATATGAAATATGTACAAAAACTTATACAGAGATATTTTGTCCTCCTTTATTTTGTTTCTATTATTTAATCTTTAATTAATGTAATAGAAGTAAGACTATTCATTTGAGCCAGTTTATTTTACACAGACAAGCTGTTACTGATAATGACAAAAATATTGTATTTTGGCATCATGTCATCTCTTGTAATGTACAGAATTTTTCTAATAACTAAGCTACCTACGATACATCCTAGTAGTTAGCAATCTCCAAACTGATATATTTTCTTGATGGGAGTAAAATTGATTCTAGGTACATAATTTCTAAGCTTTTTGAGGTTTTCTTTGCATTACATTTTAAAGGATCACCAAGACACATCCTCATTCTCCAAAATATTGTCTCTCCATGCTTCTCTATACAGGTCACGTAGGTTAGCATAGGTTTCCTTTCTCAGCTGCACTAAGAAGGTGGGATAAATGATGCTTTATTGAATTCAAATTTCTTGAATATTGATGAGAAAGATAACATAGATGCTAAATGTACTACATTTTGGAAAGGGCTGATGAGTTAAGTCAGCTTATGTATCTTAAGGATGTGTTAAGAACTGTGTGGAAGAAGCTTTTCTCTTGTTTCAAAAGGAAGCAAAAACTTGTAGCTTCAAATCTAATAACACTTAGATTTGGTTAGGAAAGACTTTCTGAAAATCTTGGCTGCAGACACGAAGATGGAAACATATAAAAACAACAAAACATGATATGTAAATGCTGTCTCCTCTATATGGGAAGAGCTCAAGAGAGCACCTAAGATATGTATGTCTCTGTGTAGCTAAAAAATCTCTTTGGCTATCTGTTCCTCATGACTTATTATTACATGCCATTGTTTCATATGGCATGGATGAAAGTTTATATTACGGTCTGGTCATGCAGTCCCAACAGACTCATAAAGTTAACAGACTCACCTGCTCAAGCACAGAGCAGAGAGTCATTATTAGATAGATTATGCTCCCCCCCCCATTCCATACATGTGCTAAGGAAGAAATGTACCTACAGTGTGATGTTCAAAAGTCTGTGTTTTCAGAACAAAAGGACAAGACACAATACCTGGATGAAGACTTCAGAATAAGCATAACAGGTCATGGACAGTCTTTAGTCCCTCCAATGACAGGTCAAGTACCTGATGGGGATTGTTCTCCAAAGCCAGAGAGCTCTGGCCTTAATGACTGCAGAACAGGGAGGGATATGCATTGTATTGGGGAAGGAATGCTGTTTCTATGTCCATGCATATGAGCTGGTGAAACAAAACATGTAAGTGTTCAAAGACCTCAAGGAAAATCTCCAGGCACCTACTTGGCCCCTTATTGGCCATTGGAGCACCACTTCACCTGGCATCCTGCCTCATCTAATTTCTAAAATTACAGATAGTAGCACTGTAAAAATCACTGGCAATTGGGTTCTGGTTCAGTACTAAACCATTCCCATCATAAGGAATAATGATCAAGACACCACCACCCCTTTATAAAACAAAAAGGGGGAGATGTGGGGTTAGCCAGCTTTATGACACGGGGAGCTAGTCTGTAGTAAGAATGAGGTCAAGACACATCCCAACCCTGAAATACCTCATCCCAAGACCAGCAAGAGTTAGGACTGTTCCCTCCTTGCTCTGTGACTGCATGTCCCCGCAATATAACCTGCACAACACCCAACTCTGCTACTCTCTTTTTTTAATTGGATATTTTTTATTTACCTTTCAAATGTTATCCCCTTTCCCAGTTTCCCATCCATGAACTCCCTATCCCATTCCTCTCCCCCTGTTTCTATGAGGGTGTTCCCCCCACCACCCACTCACCCCTTCCCTCCTTGCTGCCCTGATATTCCTCTACACTGCGGCATCGAACCTTGGAAGGACCAAGGGCTTCTCCTCCCACTGATGCCCAACAAGGCCATCCTCTGCTGTATACGTAACTCTACTACTCTTGACACAGTCACATAGCCTGGTAGACAAATCAAACGTTTAACTTTCTCCCTTGTCTTGCTTGTCTAGCAAGTGCCTGGAACTCCTCTTCATGCAAGTGAAGCATTCCTAGCACCTCAGCCCCGGGCAATAATGTCCATTTATCCCCCTACCCCACCCCCACACAAACCACTAACCTCTCCCCAAGGTTTTAATAGTCTTTGTAACCCCCAATAAAGGAGAGCTGTTTCACTGAAAACCATCTGTGAGAAGGCTATTTTTTGGGGGAGGGGGCACTCATGTCAGCCATGATTCTGTAGAATTCACCAACTCTTCTAAGCTTCATTACTTTGTGTCCAACCTATACACCCAGAGGCCAGAACTGGACCTGACTGGCAAATATATATATACATGTGCACGTGTACACATACATATTCTTAAACTCAAACCCATAAATTCACTTATAGCAAAGAGAGAGAGAGAGAGAGAGAGAGAGAGAGAGAGAGAGAGAGAGAGAAGAATTTCTTGAATAGGAACAATTTAATCAATATCTTGAATGTTATAAAGTTATTTATGAAAGTTTTGACTGTCATTATAAACACATCCATAGGAGAAGATTGAAGTTGATTGATTTCTAATGAAAAAGCCAGTGCAAATAACTATACTTATTCTTTGAAAATACTAAAGATAGCCTTGGAACTTGTTAGGCTCTGACTGTAAACAAGTGATCTGGATAAAATGAAGCTTTCTATTCTTTAGTCAAAGCATATGAGACTCAGGAGATGCCCTTTGAACTCACTGGAAAGCTACTGCCTTTAAGAATGCAAATACATTGTTTTTTGTTTTCCTTTGCAGTTGTAGTACTGAGTCTGTGGCTTTCACAGTGACTGTCATTTAGGTTTCTTAGACCTGGCCATGTGACCCTCTCACAAATTGCAATTAAAGGAGTTTATTTCTTCCAATCCCATAGGAGGAACTCCTGTTAAGGATTGAGAATGAATGCCTATCCCAACTCAGTGCACTATAATGGAGTCTAACAATAGAACGCCTTCCCATCGAATTGTGCATTTGTCACTGGCTCCACAGTCAAAGAACGATGCAGTCCACTTATGATGACATTGAGGCTTTGCGGTATCACAAGCTATGAGAAAATATGTTCAGCTTCTGATCCATGGAAACCCCAAACAAATTCACTCCATATTGATCTATTAATGTGATTAAATACAACAAAAAAGAAAGTAAGGACATCCATTGTGTTTGTAGTAAATCTCTGCCTCGCTGAGCCAACAAAGTCTGTGTGACCAGGCTTACTCCCTGAGTTCCTTGCATTCCAAGACTTCCCTGGAGTCTCAGAAAGAGAAACACTCAGAGACGCTGTTGTTTCAAAGAAACCTGAGGAGATACTGAATTTTAATCATTAAAAACAAGCTAAGTAAAAACAATAAATAAGTCTACCATCTGTGGAGGAATTCAACAATAATAGGTTTAAAAATGTAGAGTTTAGGAAAAAGACCAGACACCTAAAAAGAGAACTAGATGTGGTTATTTATGACCTACATATTATATATAGGTAAACATGTCCCTCTCTGTATAGGCAATATGTCAGTACTAGCATTTATATGCCATGCAGAAAGGTGACTTGAATTCTATTCAACTCTTCCAGTCTTATCAAACTTTATCTATCTTGTATCTTTAAAGTAAAATAATTTTTGGCACCATCAAAGTATTTTAATTTCATAATTAATCTACAAATTTATTTTAACATATCCATATGATTTCTCAGCTGTGTCCACAGCACTGAAAATTCTCCAAATAATGTTTATTTTATAATTAATACAGAATTTATAAATAATTTTAAACATTTATCAGAGCTCTGAGCCATGCTGCATGACTCTAGTTCTCTTCACTGCCTTTCAACTACAACAAATCCTTATCGAGCACTTGGTCTGTGCTATTAACTTCATGAAACACAAGTATTCAACAAGTAACAAGACAAGCCGGCTGTTCTATAGAAGGCTGAATTGCTCAAGACTGATCAAACACCAGAGAAAGTTGCTTGGACCTAGATCCCCAGGATCCTATTGTTCTCCTGGGAAATTAAAATTTGTTATAAATAAATGAATAAAAAAATAAATAAACACACTATGATTGAACCAGGCCATGTAGGCTGAGGTTCAACTTACTTATGTAAATAGGGTTGAAAATTGACAATATATGTATGAACATTACATAAACTATCTTGGCAGTCCCAAGCGAACACTTGAATGAAAACCCCAGACTCAAGGCTCCCACATAAAACTCCAGGAACACTTAACTTCTTGAGAGGAGCCAAATGGTAGAAAGGGGAAGATTTCCATTAGAGAGAAAACTCGTAATTCAAATCTACTTCGAATATAGCTGACATATTACATCCTCAACTCTGCCCACCTGCCTCATTTTGTCATCCCTAGAGCAATTTCTCATCAGCCTTTCTTCTGTTTCTCCTTGTCCTTGTCTGAGCCCTGACTGGTCTCCCTACTCAACAGTAAGAGTGAACTTTTCTCCTCTTCCATGTCAAAGCTATTTTCACATTCTTTGGTGGTTTAAAATATAACTATTCTGAATATCTATTTTTCATCTTTTGGCCAAGAGAAAGTGGGTCTAGGCTCTAGAAGATAGTGGTAGTTTCTATCACCACCTTAAAGATTTCTTTCAAAAACACTTTTGCTGTCTCAGAAATTTTACAAAGAAGTGTCTTGAGTGTAAATACATCATACAAAGTCAGGCACTTGAAAACAGATTTAATGTTAGTAAATTAACCTCTACTTTCTTCTGATGTGCCAACCTTTTCTCTGAAAAATATATATTTTAGATGCATCTTAAACTTGTCTATAGAGAAAAAGAGGTAAGGGAACATCTGTTTTATTGACTCAGCGAAGCCAGTATAACCAAATTCTGAATCATGCCGTATTCCCCTGTAGAGTTCTTTGATCCTAAATGAGAAATGTGAACGGAGTGACAGCCATGTAAACAGCGTCCTTTGTTAGCACAGGGTTGTTTAAACAATGACTCCTGCTCCCAGGATCACACAGTATCACCAATAAACCCAAGTCAATCATGAATGCTAATGAAAGCAGGACATTGCACTTGTAATTAAGCAGTTAGCTATGCGATGTGTCCCCCTCTTTAGCATCCACATGAGAAATAGGAGTTCATCGCACCCATTTTCAGGCAAACCTGGGCACAAATATGAAACATTTTGCATTGCTTTGTTTTAAAGGTATCTGGTGGAGCATCTATCTGCCCTATTCTTTTGAGAATGCAGTGTAGTTTCCTGGGTGAGCATCCTGGAAAGCAGACCTCTAGAACTGTCACTACCTGGCAAAATAATCCTGGAACATAGACCGTTCCTTCACCAGGCACTCTCCCCTCCCTAAGCAGAAACTCTTAGGGGTCAGCAGCACCCTCTGGTTGGTGGCCTTAATAACATCTCAGTCACAGGAGAATACGGCGTTGTCCAACGTGAACAAACAAGCTCACTCACACTCAGTATCCACACACTCAGCTTCAGAAAATGCGTGCTGTCCTTTTCATTTACTCTGCACTACTGAATTAAGGAAGCAAAGGCTTTGCTTTACCATGGCCAAGTAAGAAGTACATACATGAAGAAGCTTTAGAAGACGGTCCTCTCCATGCTGAGACTAAAAGAAAGTCAGAGCAGCAAAAGTCCTACGAAAAGCACTTATTTTCAGAATCCTCAGATTGCCTCTAACTGGGAGAGACAGCCTCTTGGACGCCTTCCAGCTAAAATGCTTTCAACCAATACCAAGCCAAGGAAGGACTTGCCAAGAAAGGACTTGGGGAAATACAATGAATTGTTTGATTCCTAGCGAGTGATTTTATTTTGGTCAGCTCCTTCTGATCAGAAACCAAAGGAGACAATGCAAAATTCCACGTGTGTGTGTGTGTGTGTGTGTGTGTGTGTGTGTGTGTGTGTGTGTGTGTGTGTGTGTGTGTGTCTGTGTGTGTGTGTGTGTCTCTGTGTGTGTGTGTCTGTGTGTGTCTCTGTGTGTGTGTCTGTGTGTGTCTCTCTGTGTGTGTCTGTGTGTGTGAGCGTGTGTGTATATACATATGTATATACATATATACGTATATGTATATATATGTACATTTTATTTTCTATATTCCAGGTACCTCAGAAATCTTATCAGATATCAAGAAAATTCCAATTCATGTGGTTTTACCATGCAAAATAATCCTGGAACATAGACCGTTCCTTCACCAGCAATCTAGCCAGTTTGTCAGCTTAGGTATGTTCTAAATCTAAACTGAGAAACAGAAGAGGAAATTCAAAATATGAGTTCTGCCTTTAGTAGAGCCAGATGTTAATGGCATCGATGTCACTCCCTGTGCCAAACTTATCTGGAAAAAGAGGAGACAGTTGCAGGACAAGCCAGTTTCCACATTTTTTACCTAAGTCTTACCAGGCAGCTTTAGGCTCCCTAATGCACTGTCCTGCTGGTAGTGATTAATATTCATTACACAAATTTTTATTGAGGGCCTACTAAGTTCTAAGCACAGTAGTAGATGTTAGGGAACTGAAGACAAACAGCTTGAGCTTGCTTTCAAGAGATCTCAGCGGCTATTGGGAAGACTGGGTTACTCAGTGGCAATGGGTAGCATTTGCCCTGATTCAGTCAATTTCGTAGAGAAAAAGAGATTGATGAAAGCCAGTCCGGTCTTTCATTTGGGTGCAGCGAACTAATTTAACCACACCTGTTTAAAATTAGCACAAATTTGAAGATCTGCTCGCCACCTATCTGTGTGCATTTAGACAGGCCACTCAGTTCTCTACCTGTAAATGAAAACAACATCTCTCTTTCTCAAAGTACAAGGGAGGCGAAGGAATCATGATAGACAGCAGAAATGCGGGAAAACAGTCACCAAGGCGTTAAAAAGAAGGTTAAAGGTAGTATCAGAAAGAGAAAGGCCCTGTTTTTTGTTTTTTTTGTTTTTTTACTAATTTTCCATAATCCCAATGTCAGGCAACTATTTCCCAGCCACAACAATCTTAGGAGAGTCTGATGAAAAAGTAACATAACAAACTTAAGCTTCATATGTCAGTCTCTGAGGCAGAGAATGAGGAAGGCATGGTGAAAATTGATGGAAGACACGTGAACACTGATCAAGACAGCCATAATCCTCACTGCATAATTAAATAGGCTTAATTCCTATTATAAAACAGGTGCACAAGCAACATTCAGCTAATGGTAGCTATTTGCTCCTGCATAATAGGCTTTGGTCCTCAGTGCCATTCTGATTTCAATCAGGGGAGAGCACCTTGCTTATTTAAGCAGCTCTCAGTTCCTATACACACACCTCTGAGTGACACAAAACATAAATGTTTGTCATTGCGTCAACTGGGCTCTTTACGGAGTGGGATGCGTGAACTCATCCCTTCAGTAGTGCTGTAAAAAGGCCGCAGTCATCAGAGCTCAGAGCACAGTCTATCCACAAGGAAAAGACCAAGTGTTTGGAGGCTTACTGCCAGGCAGTAAGTAGATGTACTTGCCAAAGACTAGCCACCACACTCTGAAACGCCTGCTTATTTACAGCTCAGAGTAATATGGCCTCTGTCTGGGATATGTGCTTTTCAGTTGAGTGATTAACAAATAAGAAATGTCTAAAAGAGTCTTTGTTCCTGACGCGGACTGCTGCTACACTGGAAAGAAAGCTCTGATCTCATTTAGAGAACATATTATTATAATAAAGTTGGACATCACAGGAGATTATAGTTAATAAAAAATAAACGTTAACCTGACGTGCTTCACCTTTTTTTTTTTTTTTGCATTATTCTGGAAACTTCTGTCACATCAGAGCATTCAATTCTAAAGCCTTGTGGCTGGAGTATTGTCACCCAATTTTAAAGACGTAGGATTTAAAGTAGAGACGGGTTGAATCACTGTCCAGTGTCACATAGGTTATAAGTGTCAAAGACAATATTTACCCCTGAAGACTCTGACTAACTGTAGGAATCTGACCCTTCTCTTGTGTCTGTGTGTAAGTGGTAAGCCAGACTCTTCTGAATGGGTTTACATTTAGTTTTAATTCTTCTTAATAATTTCTATGCTGTTATCTGTAAGTATCAGTGAAGATTTGATTTTAGTTAAATGTGGTACAGGAGCTAGAGAGCTACTCCCTAACAACTCTTGCTCCTTGGCCAGAGTACTGCACATGAGACCCCAGCACCCGCATCAGGTTGCACTCAAACACTGGGAACTCCAGAAAGGAATGCTGAAATCCTGCTTCTGGCTTCCATGGGCATCTGCACACAGGTGTACAGGCACATAAATAAAATAATTAAAATAATTAAAAAAAATGACAAAAGGAGCATGAGCCTATAATCCCTAATTTTTATACTGCAGAAGAAGAAGCAGGAAGATGCAAGTAAGTTCAAAGTAAGCCTGGAGTTCATGGTGGTATAGAAGCTGATCCTGTCTCAAAAGGAAAAATAAATTAAACAATTGCCAGACTAATGTTGAACCTTAATTCTTTTTGCGAATTCTTATCTAACTGCTTTTACTTCACTCAGGTGTCTGTTAATTCTCATTTGCTCTCTTATTTTGCTTTACAGAGATTTCAGCTTAATGAGCAAGTCCAGATTCCTCTTCCCTACTGAGAGCCACAGGACCCACAGGTGTCTCGAGTCACTGCTTAGAATGCCTCCCTGCCTGTGCATACCATCAACATCAGAGCAGGGTTGTCCAGATTTCCACGTGGGAGGTGGAAAACAAACTACTTGTGTACATTTCCCAAAAGGAACTGGGATTCTGAAACAATGTCGGAGATAACCAAGGCCTGGCTTCCTCAGAGGTCTGTGTATGTGTAACTTGTCATTTGCCAGGCATTCGCTCCAGACCGTCAGACAACTTTCAGTGTTCATTTGTGGCCAGGTGCCCTTGTGTTTATTAGATAAAGAAGGTATGCATGAGGAGTACCAACGTGTCATTTTTGCAACCATGTGTAGAAACTATCCATTACATATCACCTATCTTTGGTCTCAGAGAGGCTTGCCAGGTCCATTAGCCTAAGAAAATAAGGAAATAATGAATATTGATAGAAAATGCGTTAGAAGCCAAAATCCCTTTAAAAAAAAAAACACCGTGTTAATGATAAATATTTAAAGGGAAATGTTTTTATAGATTGGAAACAAGCCAAGGAAATTATAAGAAAATATCTTACTTGTTCTTCGTGTAACCAAACTCCATCACCTGCTGAAAGTGGCCCTAGTAGTACCAAAAGAAAAAAATCTGGCAGAGGGATGTGTTTCCTTCTGCAGAACTCAGAAAACTAGAGTTTATACACCACACCATTGATATATATTTGGAATTTCAATGGGAAAGTGCTTTGAATTTCCAAAGGGTGACCTGTAATTACACGTGGACTGACATCAATGGCTATGATAGGGATACCTGTATAAATTAAGACTCTCAATGACCCCTATATATGTCTGCAGTCAGTTGAAGAAATTCTTTGCATATTATAATATAAAGTAAATTACAGCTATAAAACACAATTCTACAGGACAAGCAGTTGTAGGAAGATCTAATTGCACCTTAAAGGCAATGCTTATAAAACAAAAAAAGAAGAAAAAAGATGCACCTCCCCTCCCCCAGAGACTGAATAAATCGTGCTGTTACTTTCAGCTTTCTGGATGCCAATGGAAAAGGAATAACAGCAGCTGAGAGACACTGGGCTGTAGAAAATGCTGTGGCCTTCAGTCAGCCGACATTCTATAAGGATGTGAACATCAGAACGGAAGTCTGCAAAAGTATTGCACTGGGAACTTGAATTTACATATGTGTGTGTATATATCTATATATATCTATATCCTATATATACAAGAAATGAAAACCTGTTGATACCATTGAAACTGATAAAGATTAGAATCGAGCAGAACTTTCCTGAAAACCTTGGTCATTGACCCCAAAATCGCTTAGTTCACTGAGAATGTCTCTATTTATAAATTTATAATTTATAATAGTCCAGCTAATAGCTTTAAACAGATGGCAGGGAAAGGGGAATGTGGTGAGAATTTTGGGATTTTAGTTTCTTTAGAAAACACAGAAACATTACAAGAATGCACTTTTGTTTTAGTCCCAGGTGTGGGAGGTGGGGCTGCCTCAGAAAGACGGCAGCAGCTGACTGTTACTTGACTTGTGCTCTAGCCAAGAAATAGTTTTGCCAGCTGCAGATGGTTTCTACGGTTGTGTGACATTAGGAATTCTGGAAACTTTTCAGAGGGTATAAAAATACTAGGGCCTGGAGAGGTGGATGGTGCTTGTTAATAGTTCAGGGAGGTTGGTTGTGGTATCTTAGTCGTCATGCTCAAAGAAGAAACAAAAAGGAAAAAGAAATTAGATTCAGGGGACTCTTCGTTTTCCCCTTCTCCCTTCTCTTTTTCTCCCCTGTCTAGTGTTAGAGGGTTGAAGGAGTAGGGAAAGAATGAAGAAGAGTGGAGGAAAGAAAAACCCACAAGGAAGCAAAAAACAAACAAACAAAAAAACCCAGCTATACTGATGAACTTCTTGAGCTTAAAAATGGTTAAATTATTTTCCCTTGATTCTCAAATTTAATTTTTGACTCAAACATTTTACGTAGTCCCTCTTTATGTGGACTTACTACTCAGAAAACACTATTTAGAAATAGAAATAGTAAATAGAAACACTATTTAGAAATAGAAATTAGTAAAGAAAATTAAATCTACCTGGGTGTTTTACACTTGGAAAAAATCTAACAATAAAGTTTAAAAAAATTCTCTTATGTCCTCCATTTTTTTTAAAGAAAATGAACATCATAAAAGTTTACTGATTCTTTAAAAATCATGTTAAGTCCTTCGGTTCGAAATCTGAAACATCGCCATACCAGCGTCTATGGACTGTAGCAACTTAATGCAAAGCCACAGCATGCCACCTTCAGATTTAGTCAACAGATTATTTTCACTACCACCATGACTACAGAAAGCGTATATCACACGTTAATGACGTCATATGTAAGAAACAAGATGTTTGTATTAATTATCTCCAGATATCATAACAAGCTTCATGCATTTTTCTGTAAAATACCTTTGGTGGAGTCATCTATTTTAAAACCTTTTAGAAGTCCAATCAATAATACCAGTAACACCAGTAATACCAGTAACACCAACCTCTGGGGATGGACTTACATCAGGAAGAAAGGGCAAAGGTCAAAGGGAACCCACAGGCTGTTTTCTGCCTCAGTCAGTCTGATAAGTAATATATAGAATAAGTTAGGGAGAGGGGGAAAGGAGGAAATTCAGATTTTAGTATTAGGAGTGTTCCACACACAGGAGAATCTGTCCAGTGGGGGATGGAACATGAATCACAGAAGTAGGGAATCATGACACCCCAGTTCAGAAAAACAGAGCACTGGATCTGAAGAGGAGACTTGGTTGCCCTGCTGCATCTAAATCTTAGCTTCAATCTTTTTATTATTTTTTTAAAAATATTTGAGTTATTGTTGGTGTGAATATGTGAATGGTTTCTGTGCATGAATGCAAGCACAGGAGTGACATTGCATACATGTGGGGTGATCAGAGGACAAGTGTCAAGAATCCGTTCTCTCTTTTCATCCTATGATTTCTGAGATTGGATTCAGGTCCTCAGGCTTAGTGACAAGAGCTTTTACTCACCGAATAATCTTACTAAGTCAAACTGTTTCCTCCCCTCCCCCTCCCCCTGCCAAATTCTTATTTTCCTGGCTCATGTTTTTCTCGTGTCTCCTTAAAATGTCTGCAACACTAGTTATTTCCAGTCCTGTGCTGATTTCTTCCTGGTATGAGAACTAGCTACACAGAGCACGTGCTATGTCCTACACACAGTAGCTATGGCATGGTCCTGTGTACAGCAGATGGCCAATAAATATATACCTCTATTGCCTATAGCATATAAATATCTCTGTAAAAATTTACTTCTTTTCTTGTTAAGAACCTTCTTTAATTTCAACACCTAACAAACTTCAGACTACTTCAGGACTGACTTTGAAATATAAGTGGACTCCCCTCAATCAGGGACTATCTCCCATTGGACACTACATTGAACACTACTGTCTTCTACTAACTGAAGAAAATGGAAACACCAATTTACTTATCATTTCAGGGAAGACCGTGAGATTTACGGTGGTGAGATTCCACAGACAGTTAGGGTGACATTATTCCAGTATGATGAAACTGACTTCAGTTGGTATAGGAGGTTGAATTTTACATCTTGTTTTACTAAGGAAAAATATGTTCGAAATGTGTTATTGACTAAGAATAAGAACCAACTCTAGACTCTAGACTCTTGGGTATTTTGGCCATTTTCTTTGACAAGAAGCTTTAGGTAGGACACAGAAGATTTCAGTTCAGTTTGCTCAGGATGGGTAAGTGATATTCTTCTTAATGTCATTTATATTCTGAGATCTCTCTAGAACAATCACATTGGTAAAGTTTGTGTTATATTCAAAGACAAGCACATTTTCTTAAAAACCCATGACATTCCCTTCGGTTCTATAAGGGTAGTTGATTCTCTTGCTGGAATTCCTCAATTATGTTGTATAATGGATTTTCATTATCATATTATAAAGTCATGCACCTTACTGACAGATGCCCTTGTTTGATCTGTGTCTCTAATGAAATTTTGTTACCATTCCAGAGGTTTCCCCTTATGTGTATATTTGCAGCATTGCAACACCAATGAATTTTACAAATAATGGGGTCAAATGTAACTGTGCTCCATTTGGTGTTCCATTTTGTGTGAATACCCAAGTATCTGGCTGTAACTCCATCAGGATATTTACTTGACTTTCATACTATTGTCTTTTCTTTATGAACTTCTGGATGTGTTTGTTTGTATATGGGTGCCTGTATGTATGTATGTGTGTGTGTGTGTGTGTGTGTGTGTGTGTGTGTGTGTGTGCACGTCTCTGTGTGAGAGCTAGTACTACAGACACATTCAGCTATACTTGGGTCCCTTGTATTTGATCTCAGGTCCTTATGATTCTATAGCTGCGCTTGACCAGCTAAACAATTGCCCTAGTCTCCCATCGTAGAGCTTCCTGCATCATGGGTTCATGTGCTATGTTGAGAAACACACCATCAGAGTGGCTATTGCTTAGAAAACAATGTCTCTGTTGCTAAAACACTATTTCCAAAGGGTAGCAAGCCTCCAAATGTCAACTATGGATCACAGAGGGGACAAATGCTTCTGACACTCTCCACTCCTTAACTACCAAAGTTTTGAGTTTCTCTAATACATGTCTAACGTTGGGGCATTTTCACTTAAGTGTTTACGATGATCAATTTTCTCTGTTGTTAATATAATAAGTTTTGGGTAGATTGTAATCCGTGTTCACATATATGCATTTCATATCATTAAAGCATGTTAAGTATGAAAGTGATGTTGACCACATTTTGATTTTGGAATCTATCCTCATGTTTGATTGCAAGACATTTGACCAGCTGAAGCAATAGTCTCATTTCAATGTGTAATTGCCAAATATTTAAATTCTAGAATCCGAACTCTGAGATCCTTTGGAAGCCACCTCAAAACAAGAACCTACCTGCTCCTTGATTAGCCACAGAGGCACAAAGTTGAAAGTAAAAAATTAATCAGTGGACTCAGTGAACCCAGGTCTTTTGGAATGGCAAGCATTCTGAAGGGCATAAAGGTCAAAAGGGATTGACAGTATTAGTTCAATCAGATCCTCCTTCAGCAACCATGAAAACAGCAGTGTCATAGTAGTCCATGCACACAGAGGCCTACTACAGTCCCCAACACACATGCTAAAATCTAAAATTCCCATTGCTTTTATATATTCACTACTTGGTTGATTTCAGTCCTCTCCACCTGTTCACATAGGACACTTTGTCACAGATGACTTTTCCAGTGTGTGTGTGTGTGTGTGTGTGTGTGTGTGTGTGTGTGTGTGTGTGTGTGTGCGTGTGCGCGCGCGCGCGCGCGTGCGCAATAAGGAGCCACTGACACTGCCAGTTCTGGTCAGTGTGGTCCTCCATTCTGTAGTCCTATCCTTCACTTTCATCCATGAAAATAGATTCCTATTACACTACAAACTACTCACTCAATTAGTTAAAACAAGTTTAAAAGAAGATTAAGATATTATTTCTCCAGAAAACAAAAGAAATATATACAAGGAAGAACTAAGTCCTTAGCCAAAATGTCTCATCATGTCTTTTCCTTAATTCTCATGGAGCATGACTCTTAGTTTGTTTCACCTCTTATTCCACAACTCACACTGGTTTGCATTTAAATAAACTTTTCCCCATTACAAAAAATAATTTCCTTCTTATTATCCAATTTAGGTAACCTTAAAAAGACTTAGCTTCCTATTTCAAGATTTGGGTTTCCTCTAACATATTTGGCTGACATTAAACTACTCTTTTCATCCATCTATCAATACATTTCTGACCTTTCCTACTTCACTAAAGTAAAAATGAACTTTCAAATGAATTTGTGCCACATTTTTAAAATTATTAACCAAGGACAGTTGTTATATCTATTTGTAATTCCCTTTGGTTTGACCCTGTTTGTCTCCTCTTAGCACTTTGTCCTCTGAATGCTTGTTTACTAGACTGTAGGGAAGGAGAAATACTGTTTGAACTTCTTGCTTGGTGTTTGCTTGGATTTGGTCATGTTTTCCTATTTGCTTTTGGCCAGAACTTTACCTAGATTGACTTAAACAGTACATTGTCATTCCATTTAGTAGAAACATGAGACCTTACATTTTACTCCAGCTATTAAACACCTTTTCTGGGAACATATATAGATAATTTGTTTTTTAACTCTTTCACCTCTTACTAAGATATTCTATACAAACACAGCTCTTTATTTGTTTGCATGCATAATCCTTTGTATAAGGAGAGGGAGCAGTTAGGTTCTCTCACTGAAAGAAAAGTTGGGACTAGAGAGAGATCGTTGGTTAAGAGCATAGCTGTGTTTGCAGAAGACATATGTTCAAGCCCCGACATAGTGGCTCATAACCACCTATATCTCCAGGTCAAGGGTATCCAACACCCTGCTCTCATTTCTGAGGTCACAATACAACATGTCACACACACATTTATCCAAGCAAACATATACACACATTATTTACAAAACAGAGGATGCCCTTGTCTGACATCAGTGGGAGGGAAGGCCTGTGGTTCTGTGGAGGTTTGACGCCCCAGTGTAGGGAGATGCTGGAGCAGTGGGACAGAAGTGTGGGTGAGTGGGTGGGGAGCATCCTTATAGAGACAAAGGGGAAGGGGGAGAGGGCAGATGGGATGGGGACTGTGGAAGGTTAACCAAGAAGGGAGATATCAATTGAGATATAAAAGAATGGAATGACTAATAAAAAATTCTTATGTATTCCACCCTCACCAAAATTTCCATACTCTTCCTCTGCCTCCCACCTCCTACATCTTCCCCATCCCCCTACTCCCTTGCCATACATTCCTCTGTCACTTCCCCTTCTGAAAATAACAGACCTCTCAGGAATATCAACCAAACAAGTCATATTACTTTGCAAAAAAATTAAGCTAGATGAGGCAACCCAGTTGGAGGAACCATGTCCCAAAGCAGGCAAAGGCACCAGAAACAGTCCTTGTTCCCTCTGTCCTACAAAATCACCAAGCTACACAACTATAACATATGTCCAAAGAGCCTAGAATAGACTAATGCAGGCTTCCTCACTATTGAGCCCCTATGAGTCCAGGTTTGTAGATTCTGTAAGTTTTCTTGTACTGCTCTTGACCCCTCTGGCTCCTTCAATCCGTGTCCAACCTCTTCAGTAGGATTCTCCAAACTCCACCTAATGATTGGCTCTGGGTCTTTGCATCTGTTTCCATCAATAGCTAGAGAAATGCCTCTTTCATGACAATTGGATTAGGCACCATGAATATAGTAGAATATTATTAGGCATCATTTCATTGGTTGTGTGTGTGTGTGTGTGTGTGTGTGTGTGTGTGTGTATGCCAGTTTTCTTTGGTTCTATCCTAGGTCTCTGTACTATCAAGCCTCTAGTTTCTCATCCACCAGACAGTGGTATGGGTAGGCTCACCCTTGTGGCATGGGTCTCATGGGAGACCAGTCACCGATCAGCCTCTCCTACAGTTTCTATGTCACCTTTACTAGCACATCTGGAGCATTGGGGCAAGAGTGGGTGAGTGGGTAGGGGAGAACCCACATAGAAACAAAGGGGAAAGCAGATGGGATGGCAGTGGTTATAGAGGGACAAATTGTAGGTCAAAGTTTTTGTGGCTGGGTTGGTGTTCCAATCGCTCCACTAGAAGTCTTGCCTGGTTATAGGAGATGGCTGGTTCATTCTTTGCATCCCCTGTTACTTGGAATCTTAGCTATGGTCACCCTAATAGGTTCCTGGCAGTTTCCACTACACTTGGTTTTTATTTTGCCCCTGAATGGATCCCCAGTTCCAGTTGTCTCTCCTAATACTCTCTCCCTCTATACTTTTCCCACCTTATCCCTCTTGTTGCCATGCCCCCAAGTCTACCTACAATATTTATTCTATTAGTATTTCACAGGGAAATCCAGGCATCCTCTCACCTGCCACTCCTGGAGCCCCTCTTGTTACTTAGCTTCTGTGTGTCTGTAGATTACAGCATGATTATTCTTTACATTGTAGTTACTAGTCACTTGTAAATGAGTGCATACTGTGTTTGTCTTTCATGGTCTGGGGTACCTCACTCATGATGATATTTTCTAGCTCCATCCATTTGCCTGCAAATTTTGTGATGTCACTGTTTCCAATAGCTGAGTAATATTCAATTGCATAAATGTACCACTACATTAAGTCCAATCTTTGGTTGAAGGATATCTAAGTAATTTTCAGTTTCTGGCTATTATGTCTAGATCCTCTAGGAACGTAATTGAGCAAGGTTTATAAGATGGTGGAACATCTTTTGTGTATATGCCCAGGTATAGCTGGGACTTGTTGATCACGTCCCAATTTTCTGAGAAATAGACATTGATTTTCAAAGTGTCTGTACAGGTTTGTACTTTCGTGGAGGAGTATTCTTGTTCCACATCATCATGAGCATGAGCTGTCACTTATGTTTTGGATCTTCGCCACTCTGACAGCTATAAGATGGAACTCAGAGTCTTCTGGTTTGAATTGCCCTGTAGCTAAGAATATTGAATATTTCTTCAAGTTCTTCTTGGCCATTTGTGATTCTTCTCTTGAGAAGTCTCTATCTATATATGTACTCCATTTTAATTAATGCTGTGTATATTTTCTTAACTTGAAAGGAGGACAAACATAGATGCAGGTTTCCAACTCAAATTACAAACTGACGATTTAGTTTAATATGGATGCACACATGAAATGCATACATGCATACACCCAGTAAGTAAAATTTTAAAATTTTGACTATAAAGACAACTGCTAATGCAGGAATAAAAGAAGAAAAACAGAAGTTATTTTAAAATGAGAGGGAAGGTCATGGTATTATTCATATGAGAAGCTGATTACTTAAGGATATTCAAGATATTAAAAATACAAAAGATATTAATACCATGGGATCTTATGAAAAATATTTGGAAGGGTTTTCTGGTAGGAGGTATGAGAAGTAAGGAGTAAGTAAATTGTGTGTGTGTGTGTGTGTGTGTGTGTGTGTGTGTGTGTAGCTGTTTGTGCCTGAATGAACCTGTGTAGCATGTGCATATGGAGGGCTATTGATTGATGTTGGGAATTTTCCTTGATCATTCATACTTTGCTTATTGAGGAAGATTCTCAAAAGCAAATCCCACTTCTAGTCTAGCTAGCCAGTTTGCCCAGAGACTCCTCTGTATCCAGGGATTATGTGCTGCCATACAGGTCCTGGTTTTACAAGGACTTTGGGGATTAAACTCCAAGTCTTCATGGTTGCTTGGCAAGCACTTTAACTACTTTACTGAGTTGTCTTCCCAACCCACAACTAGTAATTGCTTAAGACGAGAGGGCAGGCCAACTCAAGTGCAAACAGGAGAGCTGTTTGCGAGTGTAAGTGACAAGTCACTGTAGTGGAAAACTTTGGCATTGTTAGCAAATGAACACCTGCTTCACAAGGTGTGGAATCTTTTCAGGCAAAGCAAGCGGTTTTCCAAATGGGCCTTCTGGAAATTTTTACATTATAGAGGTAGCATTTTACAAATATGCTTAGCCTTTGACAAACTGTGTGCTCATCTCACATTTACAACTGTCTTTACAATTACCTTTACATTTAAAATGCCCTTATATTTCTCCTTCCCTTTGCCCCTCTGTCTGCATACATGGGTCAACCAAAGTTTAAAATTCAGCCATGGAGAAGTAAAAATGCTTCTGGAATAACTGCTGAGATTTCAGGAGAGTACAAGTTCACACTCTGTAGAATAAAACAGTCAGATTTCCCAACGGAGATAAGAAAAGAGAATTTTATAAGAACTTAAAGAAGAAAGCCTGCTCCACAGGACATAGAAACAAGGTCTACAACCATTCCCTCCACCAGTCTATCACTGTAGAATTCCAAACATACCTTGTTGTGGTATGTACTTTGAGAAGCTCCATGACTTTGCCCTTGATGGCCACAGATGGCTCTGAGAGTTGTCATATTAGGTGGCTGAAGTGATAGCTCAACTTTAGAGCACCTGCTGCTCTTGGATGGGACTTGGATTTGGTTGCTAGCACCCACGTGGTGGATCATAATAGTAAGTAACTCCCTTTCTGAGGATCAATTCCCTCTTTAGGCCTCCATGGGTACTGCACACACATGGTACTTAGCTACACATTCAGGCAAATCACATATACATAAATAAAATTAAGTAAATCTTTGAACAAAAAGGAAAGCATATTTTAGAACAAGGCTCTTTGAGACTCAAATGGAGATTTAACTCTGAAAAACAACTGAGGATAGTAGATAGCTGGTAGCATGTAGGTAGCACATGTAACTTGGTAGAACTGTAACAAGCATCAGGGTTAGCATGTTTGTTTGCTCTTTTTTTCTGCTGCCAATGAAACAGTACTAAACACAGCTCAGGTTACTATTTTAAAGATGTTTACTTGGGCTTAATATCTCTTCCAAGAATGATGTATCAAAGACAAGACCATGGATTTGTGGAGTGCTAGCAGCACAGGCAATCATATGAGAAAACTTGAGGCATAGTAGACCTAGGCTTTTATAACACAATCTCTCAAAGTAACTTTCTTTAATTAGATGCCTGAATTGAACCATTCAAAGGGCAGAACCCCCATGTAATGACCTCTCCCCAATCTGACTTGCTAGCCCATGATCTCTCTTACCAATGCATGATGTAGATTAAGTTTCCATATCAGATGTGAAGGGGACAAATCCTGTTGAAGCACGAGCAGTCAGTGTGTTCACCAGTGCTCCTGTCTAACAAAGTCTGCTTAAGTCTAAACTGAAGAGTTTCAGATTAACTGCACTGGCAGAAAAATCTCAAAACAGCCTAGTATTGACTTTGTAGCATGGTTATTAGTGTTCATTCTATATGCAGATCTATAATGAAAAGGAAAAAGCTGGTACACAAAATGTACCATCTAAGGAGAAAAGAGGAATCGGGAAGAAGAATGCAGTTAAGTCCTGAGTTCAGGGAGATAAACAAGTTAAAGAACAGTCTGATATCAAATGATATAAAGGAACTGGTGACCTTGGGGAAAGATCCCACCAGGTGAGCTCCCAATTTCTGAAAGTAAAGAATAGTTCAAATCCAAGAATTGTGATACATTCCTTTAGTAGCAGCACTCTGGAGACAAGACAAAGGAAAGCAGATCTCAGATTTGGAGGTTAACCTGATCTACAGATTGAGTTTCAGGACAACCAAGCTTTGGCAGTGAAGAAAACCACTGAACACAGAAAGCTGCCTCACCTGGGGATCTACCTCATATACAGACACAAAACACAGACACTATTGCCATGCCAAAAAGTGCTTGCTGACAGGAGCCTGATACAGCTGTCTCCTGAGAGGCTCTACCAGAGCCTGACAAATACAGAGGCAGATGCTCAGCCACTGCACTGAGCACTGGGTCCCCAATAGAGGAGTTAGAGAAATGACTGAAGGAGCTGAAGGGGTTTGCAACCTTTAGGAAGAACAATAGTATCAACCAATCAGAACCCCCAGAGCTCCCAGGGACTAAACCACCAACCAAAGAATATACATGGTGGGGACCCATGGCTCCAGCCACAAATGTAGCAGAGGATGGCCTTGTGAGGAATCAATAGGAGGAGAGGCCCTTGGTCCTGTTAAGGCTAGATGCCCCAGTGTAGGGGAATGCCAGGGAGGGGAGGAAGGAAGGAGTAGGTGAGTGGGTGTGGGAGCACCCTCATGGAAGCAGGGGAAAAGAGGATGGTATATGGTTTTCCAGAGGGGAAAGAGATAACATTTGAAATGTAAATAAATAAAATATCCAATAACAAAAAATGCTGATGAAGATATAATTAAACAAGGGGGCCACGTTCTAGCCACAGAAAGCAGGGGAATGTGGCATCTTTGGCTATGAGGTTCTGGCTTTAGAGCTAAGGATAGGGGAAAGGGTTATGGAATCTCCCTCTGCAACTAAGCAACTCCACTGCAGGGGACAGTTATGCAGCAGGGCTGACCCTGTGTAGAGGCTTGGAAGGTCATTATATGACGCTATGGAGGTGAAGCCTGAGTTGCCTTGGAAGCACCAACATGGTGGAGACAACACAGCCATGAGACACCTGCCCAATAAAGCTGCTAATGGAATGAAAACAGCTAGAAGAGAGAGGTATGTTCAGGTCAACAAAGCAGAAAGCAGCTGGAGACTTGAACTGCATTTTAACACGACAGAAGTTAGAGTTTGACTGGCCTCTTTTTTTTTTTTTTTTTTGGTCTTGTTTTGGTTTAAGTATCTCCTCATATGCCCTTTTCCTCCATTTTGAAAGAGTAATAATATATCCTGTGCCATCCTATATTAGAATTATGTGTGATCTGATTTTCAGTTTGATTTTACAGGGGATGATTAGAAGAGACTTTGGACTTTTAAACACGTTTAAAACTTTTATAGACTAGGAGGACTTTTGAAATTGAACTGAATGCAATTTTACATTATAATGTGGCTACAAGTCTATGGGAGCCAAGGAGTGAAATGTGGCAGTTTGAATAGAAATAACCCCTATAGACTCAAGTGTTTGAATGCTTCTAAGTGTTGAGTGGTTCTATTAGGAAGTGTGGTCTCGGAGGTGGTGTGGCTTTGGAAGAGGTGTGACTTTCTTGGGGGAAGTGTGTTAGTTACTCTGGGGAAGGATTTTTAGTTCTGAGATGCTCAAGCTATACTTAGAGTGGCATTCACTTCTGCTGCTTGCAGATGAGGATGCAGAACCCTCAGCTACTTCTCTAGGACCATGTCTGCCTGCATACCAGCATGCTTGAAGACAATGGACTAAAACTTTGAAAGTGTAAGCCAGCCCTAATTATTTGTTCTTCTTTATAAGAGGTTTCTGAGGTCATGCTGCCTCTTGACGGTGAAAGACAATGAGATACAGAGGGTATCTTGAATTAATGCTGTCATCACTCCCACCAAAAATCTTGTCTCCATTTTGTAAACCACTTTGATGTCTGCAACCCCAGACAATGCTGGTAAATTGCCAAAAGCTCAAGCTCAGGAGTTCCCTTTGCATTGATGAGTCAAGAGCTGATATTTCTCTAAGGGAAATCAACACAACTATGACTACACTTTCTACAGCTTTTATGTGGGTTTTCTATTAGCTTCTACCATAATCAGAAAAATATAATTGCCTTTATGCGGGGTATGGGAAATAAAATATATTTACAAGGATATGAATGATGGAGAAAGACAATACGTGTAGTTTGTGGCAAATTTCAGTATGAGAATCACGAAGGAGAGCACTGGGATTTTTTTTTTTTAGAGAGTTATTTTTCACAATTTATTTAAATTAAGATAATGTACAACTTACTTTTCCAATAAAATGAACTACAGATTCACATTTAAAAAAAATCCCAAATATGGCCACAAGAAGGTATTGTTTCTCAGCCCTAGTGAAGAAACTTGTCTAACCCCGAGATTCGAAATTATATTTACATATAGTCAAGATAAAATTTTCTAAGTATTACTCCAGGCACTGAACTCATATTTGATTTTACTATGCTCTTTTTGCAATAAAAATAAAAATAAAATAATGATAATGCTTATTGAGAATTTACTATGTTCTAAGCAAGCTTATACATTTATTTCACACAGAGACATATGTCTGATTGCACAAAATAATAATTGTTTCCCATATTTTACAGCAGGAAACAGGTGCAGTGAAGTCAATACTCAGTAACTAGAGAATTAAGTAAGAATTCAGGGCTGGGCTGGAGAGATAGCTCATCAGTTAAGAGAACTGGCTGCTCTTCCAGAGGTTGTGAGTTCAATTTTCAGCAACCACCTGATTGCTCACAACCATCTGTAATGGGATCCGATGCCCTCTTCTGGCGTGTCTGAAGACAGCTACAGGGTATTCACATACATAAAATAAATAAAAATCTTAAAAAAGAATTCAGGGCTTTCTGACTTCATGGTCACATGTTCTACCTATGTCACACAGCGAACATGTACTAACTTTAATTTTCCCGTAATTAAAAATATTCTTATCCAAACAAACACTTCATCTGATACAAGTTATTTTATCTTAAAAATGGAAATTGTTAATGTCCCAAATATTTAAAAATATTAAGTGCCATCTTTTTTTTTAATTTTTATTTATTTTTTTCCATCTTTATTAACTTGAGTATTTCTTATTTACATTTTGATTGTTATTCCCCTTCACGGTTTCACGGCCAACATCCCCCTAACCCCTACCCCTCCCCTTCTCTATGGGTCTTCCCCTCCCCATCCTCCCCCCATTACCGCCCTCTCCCCAACAATCATGTTCACTGGGGGTTCAGTTTTGGCAGGATCAAGGGCTTCCCCTTCCACTGGTGCTCTTACTAGGATATTCATTGCTACCTATGAGGTTGGAGCCCAGGGTCACTTCATGTATAGTCTTTGGGTAGTGGCTTAGTCCCTGGAAGCTCTGGTTGGTTGGCATTGTTGTTCATATAGGGTCTCAAGCTCCTTCAAGCTCTTTCAGTCCTTTCTCTGATTCCTTCAACAGGGGTCCCGTTCTCAGTTCAGTGGTTTGCTGCTAGCATTCGCCTATGTATTTGCTGTATTCTGGCTGTGTCTCTCAGGAGCGATCTACATCCGGTTCCTGTAGGCCTGCACTTCTTTGCTTCATCCATCTTATCTAATTGGGTGGCTGTATATGTATGGGCCACATGTGGACAGGCTCTGAATGGGTGTTCCTTCTGCCTCTGTTCTAAACTTTGCCTCCCTATTCCCTCCCAAGGGTATCCTTGCTCCCCTTTTAAAGGAGTGAAGCATTCGCATTTTGGTCATCCTTCTTGAGTTTCATGTGTTCTGGGGCACTGGGATTCTAAGGGACACGCTACCTGCACCTATCAAGCCCTGCAAATAATTCACTTACAGATCAGCATACATTAGGTGATCATGAGGCCAGGATCATTCACTATGAAATGGGTTCTGTCACATTTGCTAAGTATAATCTCAGTTGTATTCCTTAAACAAGGATAAGGACTGATCATTGTGAGTAGACAAGCAATCTCTACCTGTGAGTGGAATCAAAGATGACTGAATGCTACTGCCTTTCATTTCTTCTCAGTGGTGCTCTTGAAGCTAGAGGTGACAGTCTTCCAAATCATCTTAAGGTTTCCTGATCATCTGCTTGGGATGGATATACAAGTGGCCCAATGGAATGCAACGCCAGGACAATGTTAATGTTGAATATTTGTAAGCAGCAATGGAAGGCATCAAGGGCTGCACCATTTTGCTGGCCCCATATCTGTTTCTAGTATATCTTTCCCCAGGTTCTTCCATCTCATTGAAGCACTCCCCTGTCTCTCCTACAGCATCCCACTGAACCTTCAATGTGAAATATGTGTAATTGCTCATAATGTTTTTTTATGATCTTCGTACTCTTGTGAGATCCACTGTAATTGTGGTAGGAAAGAAAGAGTCGGGAGCCCAAGGAAGCAGATTACATTACTCCCTTAGAACAGGAAAAGATGAAGATTGACCCTCACCTCATTTCCTCCTGTTTACTTCTGTTCAGGATTACAGTCAGTGGGATGAGGCTGCTCACATTCACGGTGGGTCTTTGCTCAGTTACCAGCTGAGGAAGCTCATGTCTGTATAGTCACATCTGTATAGTCACGTCTGTATAGTCACGTCTGTGTAGTCACGTCTGTGTAGTCACGTCTATGTAGTCACGTCTGTATAGTCACGTCTGTATAGTCACGTCTGTGTAGTTACGTCTGTGTAATCACGTCTGTATAGTCACGGCTGTATAGTCACATGCTTATAAGAAAGCAAACACAAATTATAATCTGAACACCATGAGGTAATTGTCCCATTTTCATGGATTCTAAGCTATCCTCCATGAGCTGTTGGTTTCTGGAAACCTATAAGCAGGTGACCTCATAGCCTCTCTCATTAGGAGCATTTGTTAGAGTTAGCAGAGCAAGAAAGAATTCACTCCTCCAACTCAATTGAGGATAACACTATTACATATGAAAAAATAAGTCAAGAAAGACCAATGCTTATACCTTAAAAGAAGGCAAATACATCCAACACAAATGACAGTGCTTTGCTAGTGAGGACACCAAATACAGTTCACAACTAAATTCCTTCGAATCATTAAAAGTAGCAGTTTCTTGTAACAGTTTATGGGTAGTTACCAACTTCCTTTAACTTTGAGACTTTGTAGAATTAATGTCAGGATCGCATTATTTAAAGTATCATCTCAAGCTTGTAAAATTAATTTAATGAATACTTTTAAGAGTTTAATTTCAGCCAGATATTAGTAGTACATAATCCTAGCACTCTGGAGGCAGAGACTAGCTGATCTCTGTGAGTTCCAGACCAACCTGGATTACAAAGTGAGTTTGAGGACAGTCAAAGAAATCCTATTCTGACAAACAAAAAATGTTTTTATTATTTTTAAATATATATATATTATGCATGAGAGTACCGGTGTTCACTGGGGCCAAATGTGTCAAATATGCTGGAGGTCTAGTTACAGGTAGCTTTAAAGTCTCCCAACATAGGAACATAAGACGGGGAACTGAACTTGGATCCTTTAAGAGAACAACAGTATGTGCTCTTGGACACTGGAGCCACATTTCTTCCCACCTTGAAAAATGCTATCATGTCAGATAGATAAATGCGTTAAAATACAAAGTACAACCTTTCTGAGTTTATCTAATCTTGGGTTGCCGGTGCAGTAGCTGCATCACAGGAAGTGCCTTGATTTACTTGGCGAAGCCCTTGGTCCTGCCAAGACTGAACCTGAGTGAACAGGATTGTTGGGGGGAGGGCGGTAATGGGGGAAGGATAGGGAGGGGAACACCCATATAGGAGGGGAGGGCAAGGGGTTAAAGGGATGTTGGCCTGGAAACCGGGAAATGGAATAACAATTGAAATATAAATAAGAAATACCCAATTTAATAAAGATGGAGGGGAAAAAAAGAGTATATACAAAAAAAAAGCTGCTGTTTTCAAACCCCTGTGTACATTCCTAACAATTAAGTCTTCAGTTTCTCCTCTGTACATGAAATAGACATGTGTACAAATACACGTAAAATATGAGAACACAGGGTAGAACACAGCAGAGGCCTTCAGTAAAAAACACTTGACAGGACAACACAGTTTTGCATCCTAGAATATTATGGCATGGTCCAAAGCATGAAATGTTGAAATAAATCAATCAACAGATTTCACACCTGGTCCCACCTTAATCCCAAGCCTTTTGAGCAGGCAGTAATAAGGGAAGAAAACTCATGGGTTCTAAATGTTTGGGAGACCCTAGTAGCTACGTCTGGTAAAACACTGCAGGCCTAAGGTTCTAGTATATATCTGGGTGCAGAGGCAGCCCTGTGTACCTCACCACTGTAAGCACAGACTGCAATCCAGCAACTGCTCAGGGTGGCTGCTTTGAGAAATGTATGGCACTCCCTTAATGCCTGAGGTGGCCCTAGTCTCTAGTACAGATTTCCCTTTTGGTACAGTAAGCTGCAGGGGCTGGATCATCCAAGATGGATAATTCACTGTTACCTCCAACAAAGAGCTTGCTCACTGTGACCAGTAACCTGAGGCAAATCTAACTGTAAGACATGAAGAGAACAGGAAAAATTTTTAATTATTTAAAACATGTGTCTTCCTCATTCTGGTTATCCTGTGCTTATGTGAATGTAGCCTTGGAAAAGCTTTATGGATTTTTCCTCTTTTTTATAACCACCCATCCACTTTGCTTTCCAGTGGGTTCTAGGAGTATTAAAGGAATCACCCATAATTAAAAAAAAAAAAAACAACAAATAAATCCAACCAACCAAACGTCCAAACAAACAAAACAGTGTATCTCAATTGCCTGAATTCACAAGTAGGCAAGCCTGCCTGGATAGTACCAGGATCCACACAGCCCCAACCTCCCACCACTGATGTGACAAAGGCAAACCAGCACACTTCTCTCCTTTTACATGGACTCTGAGGAACAAGCGCAGGGCCTCCTGTTTGCCAGGTGAGTACACTGCCACCTGAGCCAGGTCCATGGACTCAGAGAGGTCTTAGTGACCTCGGTGAACAGTCAGTGTTCTACTAGAAAATGAAAAATGGCCTAATGTCTGAATTGTTCTTTGTGTGTGTGTGTGTGTGTGTGTGTGTGTGTGTGTGTGTTATGGAAATACAGGAAAAAGTTTTAACAGAATCAAAGCTATATTCATGAAAGTGAATACTTCTAAAACTATCGTCTGTGCTGAATTCAAATATTAAATAGCTCTATCAGTTACCTTCATTTAGTGCCAAGGTTTACAGACTAGAGACAAGAATTGTACAAACAGAAATGACATGTCACAAGGACATTTAAAAAAGGTACCCCACAGAGATGAAAGACTTCCTCTGTGCTTTTCATAGAATTAGCCCAGATGTTGCTTAAGTGTTTCATAGAAATTTTTAAACACATAAACAAACCTTTCAGGTCAAGAAGTGTACAGTGATCACCCACACATATACACACATACATACCTACATACATACACAGACACACAGATATATATACACACATATATAAATACATAAGTACATAGATATAATGTTTCCAGTGAACAAGTTATTGTTACTTCAATTTATTTTATTCATACATATACACAAACTTTACCCAGTCTATACTATCAAAAGATGATTGAGAAGAGAAGAAAGAGGAGGAGGAGGAGGAGGAAGAGGAAGAGGAGGAGGAAGAGGAGGAAGAGGAAGAGGAGGAGGAAGAGGAGGAAGAGGACGGAAGTGAGAAAAGATGCAAACTTGTATATAACAGATTTGCAAAGACAGGGTCTCACTTCTTTAACCTACACTGCCATTGCTCCCAATCTTATGGCACAGCTTCTTACCCGTCAGTCATACAAGCAGCCATGAAATTCTGCCACTACAAATCAAGCTCTGCTTCCCCATAATGGTGTTCTCTATCTCTAAATCCAGAGCCAGAAGAAAGACTTCTTCCATTAAGTTCCTATGGTCAGGTGTTGGTCATCTCAATGAGAAAAAATAACTGACCCATTAAAACATAATTTCCAAGGCGAGATACCTGGACAGCCATCAACTACAGCACTGCCTTGTCCCATGCCACCTCTAAGCTGCTAAACTCAGTAGTTCCTAAGATGCTTCTACTTTCTCCGTCCTCATTTCAAATGATTGTCATGTAATCCTATTTCCAATATTTTAAGGAATATATGATATTTGGAAGGATTAAAATGCTATCTAAGGACCCAGAGAGGTGCATCAGCAGTTAAGAGCACTGATGCTCTTTCAGAAGATCCAGGTTTGGTTCCCAACATCCTCTGTAACTTCAGTAACAGAAGATCTAACACTTTTCTGGCCTCTACAGGATCTTCAGTACACATTGTTCACACAAACTTCTAAAAACAAATGAACACACACACACACACACACACACACACACAGAGACAGAGACAGAGACAGAGACAGAGAGACATGCACCCAATGAAAATAAGATAAATTTTAAAAGTTGGAATTCAGATTATTTAGTTTTATCCATCCAGTTTGTTCCTATCACCTAATGCTCATTCTCCCCGCTAATTGAGCAACATGATTCAGTCAATTCCAGTTACAACTTGAAAGGGAGGGTGTGATGAAATAACGTGTTGTCTCTGCTTCTCTGGTCTGTTTTTAAATGTGGTGTGTATTTAAATCTGGCTTTCTATTTATGGTAGCATTAGTGGGGTCTTTGAAAATCTCAGCCCTCTTGCATTATCTGCAGGATCAATGCATCTCCCTTGGCTGCTACATACAATTTCCCCTGCAGCTGTAGCTATACAACTTGAACTTTTTCTCTTGAAATGTCATCACCTTAGCATATGTTCCAGGTCTTTTCCAAGATAGACCCAAATTCCCACCAGTTAGTCCCTGGTCTCAATTGGATAAGTATCCCTTTTAAACTGTAGACCTTGCTCATGAGGCTGTAGAGATGGCCTGGCTGTTAAGAGCACTGGCTGCTCTACAGCAGACCCAGGTTTGATCTGAAGCACCTACCACATAGCTCACCACTATCTGCAGCTCCAGCCCTGGAATATCCAGCATCCCTGTCTACCCTCTACATGCACTGCACACGTACGGTACAGAGACAGGCATGTGGGCAAGCCATCCATTCATATGGATATGAAAATAGATTCTAACAGCATACATGGTTGTTAGCCGCCCAGCTCTTATGCTGTTTAAAGCTTATTGTGAATATAAAGGTCATGTACATCTTTTTTTTTTTTTTTTTTAATCTGGAAGCTAAATGGTCAAAGGCAGGTAGAAACCCTGAGTGGCGACTAAAAATTACTACATCATGTATATCTCCCTTTCCAGTATCCTCTTCAAAATCTCTTTTCCCACATTTCATATGAAAGGCTTACCTCTCATCTCCCACATTTGAAATGTTCATTCTCTTCTTCCCCTTCATCAAAGAATTCGCTCTGCTGCTTCCCCAGGGAGCATCCCACGAGGCCGGGCTTCCTGCGATGTCCTATGTAGTAGGGGCCAAGTACTTCGGCTTTGTAGTTAGTTTTGCAACAAGGGAAATTGCATTCTTAAAGCATAATATCTATGTTTATACAAGGAAGGAAACATTTTTAAAAGTCATTGAAGTAGCAACACCCTAAACCTCAGGAAAGCTGTTTCCTTTGTTTAAGATTGATTCTCCTGCTCTGAAACTGATAAGCTCTCTAATGTTATTGAGCATTGTTGAATCATTAAGGAAATTTCTAATCAATCTAGATATAGAATTCTCCAAAAGATATTTTTCAATCTGCCTTAAATCTGTGTTGAAACATCTCAGAGACTTCTAGATTTAAAGAAATAATGTTGTCAAAGGTAAACATACCTTTCCTTGACTTAATATTGGCCAAGGAAGTCCCATATTAGACAGGACCCAACTAATTATTTAGTTAAAATTGTAATTATCTAAGTGGAAGAAGTGCAGCAGCTAACTCTTTCATAAATCTAGATAATATATTTCAAATATTTCTTGGAAATCAACAAAGGAATGATTCTCACAACCAAATAACAAATGTCTTTAAAGAGGGTTGTTTTCTGGAATGAAAATAAGAGATACCCAGACACCAAATTCTTAAGACAGGGGAGATTTATTACACAAGAGGGGCAAGTAGGAGGTGTGGGGAGTAGATACTACAAGGGCAGCGGCAGCAGCAGCAACAACAACAGCAATAGCCACAACAGCAACAGCAGCAAGACAAGCAAGGTAGCAACTGAGGGTGTTTCTGCAGGATTAAGTTTTGTAAGGGGAAAGCGGGGAGGGAGTCTGCTAGAGTGAGTTGGTACCAAATGTACATGTTAGTCAAGTAAGAAATTTTGATTGTTGGACCTTGGGGTTTTGTCTCAGGAATGTATATGTGGACAAAAAAAGGGAATAGATTTTGGTGGTTAGCTTTAGAAATTTATTTATTTTTTGTTAAGAAAGGGAAAGAAAAGGGAGAGGAAGGGCAATTTCAGTCTGCAATGTTTGCCGTGAGTGTCTGTGTTTTGCACGTGCCTGTGCTTGCCATGGTAGGCTTGTTGTTTCACTCTTGGACTGTAGGGTAGGGGGCATCATTCTGGATGATTCCTGATGATATTGGAGACATTCTCCCCTCCCCAACCTAGTTCCCTTCTGCCCTCTGCCTCCTGTGACTGTCTTGTTTTCCTTTCTAAGTATCATTCAAGCATCCTTTGTTTGGTCCTTCCTTCTTGTTTAACTTCTTTGGGTCTGCGGGATTACTTTCTCAGACCTAAACATCACTTTCTCAAACTCATAATTTGCTTAAACTGTTATATTCTCAAACCTTACTTATAAATTGTAATTTATAGAATTACAATTAAGCTATATTTTTACATTCTCATCTTTACACATCACAGTTAGATACCTTTAATATTTTTTATTTTTTATTGGATATTTTTACTTTACATTTCAAATGTTATTCCCTTTCCCAGTTTCCCATCCTCAAACCCCCTATTCCATCTCTCCTTCCCCTGCTTCTATGAGAATGTTCCTCCACCCATCCACCACTTCCCACCTCCCCACCCTGACATTCCCCCATACTGGGGCATTGAACCTTGGCAGAACCAAGGGCTTCTCCTCCCATTGCTGTCCAACAAGGCCATCCTCTGCTACATATGCAGCTGGAGCCATGTATCTGTCCAGTGTAGTCTTTGGGTAGTGGTTTAGTCCCTGGGAGCTCTGGTTGATTGGTATTGCTGTTCTTATAGGATTGCAAACACCTTCAGCTCCTTCAATCTTTTCTCTAACTCCTCCATCATAAATTCAGTCCTATATAACTTGGTGACTGGGAAAATAAATGGTTGTATACTGTATGTGGGATTGGTTCACTGACATTTATTATAAGTTTGTGTTCTGTTTTATTTTAAAAAGTCTTATCTTCTGGTGTGAGAGTCAGGTGCATTTGAAGAAATGATACAAGGGATTTAGATTTGAGTGAAATATTAGAAGTAAGTAATAACTAATGTACCATGTTGAAGGAAGGTTAGGTATGCTGTTATCTAGTTTATGTAGTAAGGTAGTGCTGGTCTGGGTGTGCTTTCCCCTATGGGATAACTCTATTGCACACTGGACTTAGATGGAAAGAATGAAGCTTAGTTGAGTGGGTGGCTTAGACAGGATCTTGGTTGGCACGTCTGAGGAGAAATATCCTTCCCTGGGATATTTTTTTAAGTGAAATTTCTCTTTATTTGGGATATCAAGGGCTACATAAGTTTGGGGAGTAGGTAGGAATTTTTGGGTGAGCATACATTATTTGCTAAGGCTAGGTGCTTGGAATGCTTCACTTGCATGGAGAGGAATATCTGAGTTAGGGTTTCCATTGCTGAAAAGAGACACCATGACCAAGGCAACTCTTGTAAAGGACAACCAAGGACAACATTTAGTTGGAGCCAGCTTACAGGTTCAGAGGTTCAGTCCATTATCATCAAAGCAGGAAGCATGGTAGTGTTGAAGTAGGCATGGCACTGGAAAAGGAGCTGAGAGTACTACATCATGTTCCAAAGAGAACCAAGGAAAGACTGATAAAGCCCACCCCAACAGAGACACTTCCTCCAACAAGGCCACACCTATTCCAACAAGGACACACATCCTAATAGTGATAACTCCCTGTGGGCCAAGCACTCAAATGCATGAGACTATGGGGGTCAAGCCTATTCAAACCACTACAAGGAATTTCAGGTGCTTGCTGGACATGTCCTTCTAAGGAAGGGGAGTTGAATCTGTAACCTGGCCACCACACTACATGACTACCTTAAGGGTGGCAGAGGTGGGGAGTTCACAAGGCTACATGCACAAGGACATGCAGGCCCAGAGCAGGGAGGAAGCAGTCCTACTTCTTCCAATCTCAAGATGAGATTTTCAGTGTTTGGACACTTTTGCATTTCACCATTGCTCCAGGCTGGTTGCCCCAGTCACAGGGCTCTGCGGACCCACAGGGTACACTAGAAGAAAGTGGGATGCATTGAAAAGAATGAAAGGGCAGGATGTTAGGCTGTTATCTCAGTGTGCTTATTGTTTTTACAGTAAAGAATTGTAAGTGATGAGGTTTTCAGAGAAGTTTGAAGAATAGAATCCAAGATAGTAGAAAGACTGGAGTCCCTTTTTAGAGAGAGAGAGAGAGAGAGAGAGAGAGAGAGAGAGAGAGAGAGAGAGAGATTGTGAGGGTGTGTCCAGAGTTAGTTTGATAAATTTAGTGATGAGTAGAGAGGCTGAGACAAGAGCATACAAAGAGGTCAGTTACAGTTGGTGTTTAGAATTTGGATGACAAGCGCAAAGGTGGGTCCTAGAAAGTGTTTATGTGTCTTAGAACTATAAAGATGGAAAGATGCATACACATCTGGAAGGCAGAGACCTGGGACATAAAGGAGAATGTTTTAAGTTTAAAGAAGTTTGTATTTTGTTCAGGGCAGAGGAAGGTAATAGGTGGAGATGGGAAGGGGCATTAAAAGTGAGGTATTTGGTGGATGGGATGAGGAATCCAAGTGTTTTGAGAAAGGCAGAGCTAGAGAGAGAGAGAGAGAGAGAGAGAGAGAGAGAGAGAGAGAGAGACAGAGACAGAGAGACAGAGAGACAGAGAGACAGAGACAGAGAGACAGAGAGACAGAAACAGAGAGATTCTACTCTTGACTAGTTAAAATTGATTTATGGAATATATTGAAAGCAAAAAAATATGAGGTATGTCTTTCTGCTGAAGACTTCGTTGGTCTTTGGATTCATATAAATTTGAAGGGATATCCTCTCCTCCTCCATTTCCCTTACTACCTTCTGTCTCTACCATGAGGGTGGATTTTCATGATGAGAGCACATATCAACTTGTTTCTCATCATCTATGGACTGCTATCAATCCCATGTGTAAATAATGTCAGTTAAGTGCTTACACATATGGATTCTATATTGAAGTAGCTGATTTTCCTTTTCTAGTTAGTCTGTGTGCATTCATTACTTTTCTATTGCTATGATAAAATATCATTACCAAAAAAATTTATAGTGTAAAAGACATATTTGGAGCTTACAGTTCCAGAGAGCTAAAGTCTTTCATCATCATAGCAAGAAGCATGGCAAAAGGTAGGTAGGATTAACTGCAGTAGTACCTAAGGGCTTTTAGTGTGAGGGACATCACCGGGCAGAAAAATTAACTGGAAATGGCCTACACTTCTGGTGTCAAGCTCAACCACACACCTCCTTCAACAGGCCATACCTCCTAATCCTTCCACAAAAGTTTAACTAAATGGGAACCAAGTATTCAAATATTTAAAACCATACAGGACATTCTCATGCAAATCACCACACTCTTTTATTTTAAAGTGTGTGGTACTTTATAATGTGATTTTTTTTCAGTTATCACAATGCTTTTGGTCCTTCATTTTAAGTTCTTCTGTCATACTTAACATCCAGACAAGAGTTTCTCCTTTCTCCACTCCTCCCAGTCACGCCTTCACCTCTCTTCTCCCTAAGATGCACTTTTCCTCACTTTTCCTTTGAAAAGAAAAGAAGAGAAAAGAGAAGGAAGGGAAGGAAGAAAAGAGAAGGAAGGGAAGGGAAGGGAAGGAAGGAAGGAAGGAAGGAAGGGAAGGAAGGGAAGGAAGAAGAGCATTCCTCTCAGGGATACTAACCACACATTGGAATAACAAAACACAATGTCACTTTTGTTCATCAATTTGTTTAAGCTTTAGACTAGATGGTTGTTATAGATTAGATCATCTTTTCACTCTTGTTTTAAGAATCTCTCTAGCCAACAATTTTAAAAGATTAAAATGATATCAATTATTTTCCTGTATTATAACAGGATTGCATTATAAGCCATTAGGAGAATAAAAACAAGAAAATCCATGTTTTTCAAACATGAACTTTTTGTAAAAAGTATTTTTTTACTATTTTAACAATTATCTATACACAGTGTGTCTGTGTATGAGTGTGTATTTAAGTGCATGGGACCACAGATTCCACGAGCGAGCATTTAGTAACCTGAGGCTGGAGATAGAGGCAGTTGTAGGCTCCCTAACGTGCGTGCAGGTATCTGAACTCAGACCTTCCAGAAGAGCAGTGCATGTTCTTAACCCTGATGAATCATGTGTTCTTAAATGACCAATGGCTTAAGAAGAATTTTTAAGTGCCTTCAAAATGATCTGGAGACAATGGAAGTAAAGACAACATTTCAAAATTAATAGAATGCAAAGGAAAACAACACATGGATGGAATAGAAGTTGACTGTAATCAACTTCTCAGGGTGCTATTGGGTTCTCCCTGGTAGCAGGTTGGTGAGCATTTCTGCTTTAGTTTTCAGCAGGATTCCTGGATCATACTCTTCTCACCTTGTGTAATTACCCCACGAAGGTGTCAGGGAGGTGATGATGACACTGAGTGTCAGCATGTCCTTTTCTCTTTAGTCCTTAGTGGGAGTTCAGAAATGGTTGTTTGATTCACCTCTGTTTGCTAGAGTTCTCAAGTAGAGGCACCTGATTTTCACTTTTCCTCAGAGGGATTCTTCTGGTTGTCCCATTATTTTCTCTAGTCACATGTGTGTTAGGCTTGCTATTGATTCTTGAGTCCTCTTTTGTAAGTTGTTTCCCTCTAAGAATTTATTTCAATCTGTTGGCATATAATATTTTATAGTACCCTTTACAATTCCTTTTTATATCTAAGGCACACATTATATTATTCCTCTTTTCCTTCTAATTTTAGATACTTGAATTGCCCCTTTACTCTTTTCTAATTTAGATTTGGTTGGTTCTATAATTCCATTCAGGGGCAAAATGAAGTTGTTTGCTGTTTTTCTTCTTCTTAGTAATAATCTCCAAACACAATAGCATTTTCCTTTTTATTGTTTCATTGTTTCTCATTAATTCTGAAATAATATTTATTTACTTCCACTTGTTTCCAGATATTTCCAAAATTATTTCAGCAGCTCTTCATATTCTTTTGTTGGTTAAGAATGTGTTAAAAGAAATCAATTGCTTAAGATAGCATTGACATCTTATACTCCCATTTATTTCTCACTTCTATGGAGATTAATATCCCTTTGGGTAAATATATTTATATCTTTTTTCTGTTTATATAAATTGAATTAATATCTTTTCCTGTATTTAACTTCATTTAAATTCCCTTCTATTTACTGTATAAGTCTATTTTTACACCAATATACATGTGTCATGTGTTCCCTTAAGCAGTCCCAGTACTCCCATGAAGCCCATGTTGAAAGAAAGTAGTTGCTTAATTTAGTATTGACATATTGATTTATTTTATTTTTTATTGTTTTTTATTTTGGGAGGCATGTAGTCTTTTTTTTAAATCTTTTGTGTTGTTTGTTTTATTGCATAGTAGGGGCTTTTAGCATTTGTGTGGATAAGCTGTATCTCTAAGGCAGTGTAGAATAGTATTTGAGAAGACCTTACTTTTGAGTCTGAACCTGTTGTTAAGTGTGTTGTTTAGTTTGGGAGTGTATTTGTGTCTTAGTCAATGTTATGTTGTGAATCTTAAAATTAGGTGTGTCAAATTACCACATATTTTGCCCTAGTCCCAAATCCTTCACACCTTGGGAAAATACCAAGGGCCTTTGTTGAGAAACAAATTTTCCCATCTCCTAATCTTAAAGCAACAGCCAAGTTTTCCATTTCAGAATCTCAAATTATTTTTTTAACTGAGTTTTTCCCTCCTTTAGGCACCAATTAAGGGTTTGTGGACTTGTTAGAGGAGGTATATCATTGGGAGTGGGCTTTTAAGTTTCAGAAAGCCCATGATATTCCCAGGTCTTTCTTTCTAGATTTTATGGTTTTTTGATGTTTGAGCTACAGCAACATACCTGTTTTCCTGAGGCCATGATCCCTACAATGATGGTCATGGAATAACCCTCTAAAACAGAAAGAAACCACCAACTAAATGGTCCTTATAATTTGCTTTGGTCATTATGTCTCCTCAAGGTAGAAGAAAAGTAGCTAAGACCCAAACTTAGATCATATATCAGTCATTCCTATTGTGTATGGAACCTCCTTTAACTTCTCAGATTTCACTTTTCATCTAGGTACTTCTTGTGAAAACATCATGCTATTCCCTGGGTTGGTGTCTACTTAAACAAAGATTAAGCTAAATAATGGCCAACTGAGATTTTCATCTTAGGAAACAGTTTGTAATCTAATAGTGTTAATTGTACTGCTATAATGATAACCAAATTATAAAGTTATGCCTTATCTGCATAACAACATTAAACAAACTAAGGCAATGTCAACTGTTATAGGAAAGTGACTGATGCTATCTTCAATTAAAAACAAAACAAAAAACAGTGGAAAAGCAATTGAGTTCTATAATATATATATATATATATATATATATGTATATATATATATGGTTTATGTTCCCCCTCTATTTTTTTATACTTTTAGGAGCTCTCTCATTCACCTACATGTGCCAGGCACAAGATAGAATCATTATGAAAAATTCCACCACTCATATAGTATGAAAACTTGACATAACATTGTAGGCATAAATTTTTTCCAGCCTACTTTTAATAAGGGTTCAACCTCTCCTCCAGCCTACCACCCAGTAGAGGTGGTGTAAAAGTTATTAGGATGTGGGGGAAGTGGACCTGTTCAGCAATGGTTCTTTAGGGGGTGAGCTCGATCTTCTTGTGCAGCAGTTCAGTCCCATAGCATCACCAAATATGGTTCAGCAGCGGCAGACAAATCCTCTAGGCAGGCAGACACCAGGCACAAACCCGAAGCTACAGTCCAGTCCTTTGGGCAGGCCGACACCAGGCAGCTGTAGTTCAATCCTGAAGAAACTGCCAGGCTTGCCAACCAGCTTACGGTGAGGCCACAGATGCAGCAAGCTACCTCAGAAACCTCACAACACTTCTTGGGCAAGTTTCAATGGCAGTGTTACCACAAGTTGAGCTCAACAATGCTCTGTAAGGAGAACCAATGCATCTGTGTCTTTAGTGAAGAATAGCAAGGTAGTATATGCTCAGTGCTCACCTCTCACTGTCTCTGGGGTCATATTTATGCTCCTTCATCAAGCATCCTTTCACGTGTTTGCTATATCAAAACCTCCTTTCACCTGTGTCTGCTTCACTAAAGCAACTTTTCATGTGCTTGCTTTAGCAAGACATCCTTTTACCCCTGTGCCCCATCAAAACATCATTTGACATAACTAACTTTCCAAAGACACTAGCAATTTTCACCTCATACCATCTTATGTTGTTGCTTTGATGGATAGAGGCTTTGAAATGTGTAATTCTTGTTTCTAGTTTACAAAAACTTACAGAGGAAAAATAGTGTTCAGACATGCATTGGATCCAGGCTAGTCACTTTTGATGTCATATCTTGGGAAGCAGTGCTGCCGATGCCTAGGAGTTAAGGTCAGTGACATCACTAAATATGGTCCAAAGTGCTCATCTTCCATCCTAAAAGGAGGATTTTGGAGACTGGTTTTACAAAGACACATCACTTTCAAACTAACTGTTAAGTTTCTGCCTTCCCTGTCACAAGATGGTCACACATGAAGAAAAGTTGAGAGAGCTATAATGTTACAGAATATTTGAACCTGTTTCTAGTTAGGATGTGGTGTGGAACTTAGCACATACCTGTAATCCCTTTGGCTGGAATACGGACAGACCCTTAATCTCAAACAATGAAGGTAAACTTTGTGAATCTGAATGTGATGCCTTATTGGGTGGCAGATAAAGTCATAAATCTGAGAAAGATTTGGCAGAATAGGATATACCCAAATCTCAGAAGAAGAGAAAGAAAAGGTAATCTACTTAAGGGAGAAACAGATAGGACAGGAAGAAGAGAGTACAGTACAGGAATACAATAGAGTTTGTGGAGAGCAGTACAGTAGAGATGAGAGGGAGATTCAAGCAGCACAGAGAGAGAAGGGGCAATTTTTTAACCAGAAAAGATTTACAAAGACAGGTTAAAGAGAGACCATGCTAGACACAGTTTAAAAAGAACAAGCCATAAATGAGTAGGAACCAGAAGATTATAATATATTGCCAAAGTTAGTATGAAGCCAAACAGAGCAATTCAGGAGAGGCTGAGAGAGAGAAGCCTGATTGAATCAGCTAGCCTGAAGAGGAGTTTGAGCCAAAAGAGTTGAATTGAACCAGCCACTCAGAGCTCAGAAAGAATAGGAAGGGTGAGCTTATTCTGCAATAAGTCTCAGAGAATGACAAAATTCTAGGCATAGATAAGATTGTATGGAGGCTAGGGATCTTTGTTAGAAGATAAAGGCATTATGTCTCCAAGATGACAGTTTTATCAGCAGACTAAAAAGTAACTTTTATGCTATACTAACTTTGCTTTACAGAGCAAAGAACAATTGCTTTGCCATAATCTGTGTTGGAATTCTTCTCTTTAACTCCGTTAGGGTTTGGATTACACCACTGAATATGTGTTAAGGTCCAGGTAAAATATTAAGGCCTACATGGAATGTTAAGGCCCAGGTAACAGTTGCCTGACTAATCTGCCATTTTGTTCTGTGACTAACATTATATGGAGACTTTTTCAGATATTGTTTCTGCTGTTATAGGAAACCTTCTCCTGCTGAAGTTAATTACATATTCCATTATGTTTTGTGCCCTTGGAAACCAATCGCAGTAGAAGACATGAGAACTGCTTTGTACACTTATCCACAATAAGCTTGGACCCGAACCTATGACCCAGCAGTAATTTCTTCACTGGTGCATAAGCTTTTATGGTGTTTGCTTTTATAACCTGGCACTGGTATGGACCCTAATATAAGAGACACACTTATACCAATATAAGAAGACTTCCATTTGAGTGGGGATTGAGTAAAGTTTAAATTCCCAAGACATCCCTGGGAACTGACATCGTTCTTGGCAGAAAAAGACATGGACATGAGGAACTGACATAGTGGTTGGCAAGTTGAGAGGAATATTAGATGAGGCAATTCCCCTGCACAGTTAAATACCCCAACCAATGAGAGCAGGATAAGTGCACAACAAAAATGTGTTCCTAAGGAAATCCCCTATTCCTAAATCCTGATTGGTGGGGTATCTCGATACAGATGTTTGCAGACTTTAGGTTTAAAAAATCCTGTTGGATCTTAACTCAATATCATGGTTCAGTTTCCGAATCATGATAGATCAGTCATGGGGCATTTGCTCAATAAACTCTCCCATGCTCATGTGGTTTTGAGGCAACGCCTGGACCTCCAACAAGATGTCACTCTGTTGTTTTCAGTTTGATGTCAGTGTCTTTCTTTCATGGTACCCAAGGTCCATGCAGTTACCCATGGGGATTTTTTTTTCTCACCCTATGAAGCGTAAGCTTGTTGCATCTGCTACATTTTTTTTCCTTTTTAGTTATTTGGAGGTCCTCACAATTATGTCTATCAAGTGGATTTGAAGCATTTCTGGCAAATTTGATGCTCATTTTCTACAAAACTTGACATAGGACAAATGTAAAATAGTTTTGGTAAGTAATTATATAAAGGGACATCCATCAGTCTTTCTGTGTGAATCCCAAAGTTTTTTTTTTTCTTTTTTGATGCAAAGGATAGTTTGCATCTTACTTATCTTTCCGCTTCCTTATCTCTGAAAAAACCTTGTATTTGTGTGTGCCTGCTTAGTATGGGCAAAATTGGGAGGATGCCCTCAGAGGCTGAAATGGGATTTGGATTCCCTGAAGTTAGATTTATAGGCAGTCATGACCATAAGACATAGTTACAGGAATCCAAACACAGGTCCTCCACAAAGAGCAACCATAGCTCTTGGGAACTCAGACATCTCTCCAGCCCAGCACTTCACTGTGTCAATAACACAGTTACAACTCTACATTTGGAACGACATTGATGTTCAAGTTGCCCTTGCAGTGTGTTTCTTTGCCCACGTGATTCTTGAAACTATGATTCCAAATCTTGTCTTATTTTTCTTTAGTTAGTCTCTGGCAAATATTTATTTATGTACATGAATGGAATGCAGCCCTGCATATTGAAAATGTATTTCTAGAGGCTTCAGGCTTGAGGATTTAAAAGCTTGAGGCTAGAAGCGCTGAGCCGTGAGAACTAAAGGCTCATTGCTGCAATTTGAAAAAAGGTAGGTACTAGTGGTTTTCAATGCTTAGGACGGGGCACACTGCTCTGAGCTATGAGACTGAAAGCCCAGCAGTAAACAGGTTAGCCTCACACTTAAGGCTTCTGGCACTCAGTTATTCTACACATTTTTGTCAATGTGGACAACAGCGTTCTGATTATAGCTGAAGCCAATAATCTGAAGGTCTGGAGGTCTTACTTTCAGTGTCAATCCTACTAATTCCTAAAGATGCATTATTTTTATTTTATTTTGTGAGTATGAGGGTTTTGCTTGCACATACGTATGTGCACCACATGTATGCAGAGCTAGTGGAAAGCAGGAGAATGCACCAATTCTGTGGAACCGGAGTTACAGCGAGTGATGACCGTCCTGACATGTGGGCTGGGAACTGAACTGGGATCCTCAGGAGGGGCAGCCAGTGCTTTTCACTGATCTGTCTCTTCAACCTCTAAGCTCCCCTCTATTTCATAACCAATAGAAGAGCATACTTCAAATGATGTAAAGGATACTGGGAATGGCTGAAACCTGCATTAATTGATGCATTTCTCCCACATTAGGAAGAATTGTGTCCATTTGTTTTCATCTACTCACAATCCTATCAACTTGAAATTTCTCAAAAAGACAAATTTCCATCAACGAAAATTACGTCAAACAGTTTAAGCATAATTTTGTTTTAAAAAATATTCCTTAAAATGGTGCAAAAATAATATATTCTCTTATGTACCCCAAAACAGAGTCTTTTTTTTAATTGGATATTTTGTTTATTTGAATTTCTTTCTTTTTCTTCCATTTTTATTAAATTGGGTATTTCTTATTTACATTTCAAATGTTATTCCCTTTCTCGGTTTCCTGTCCATCAGCCCCCTAAGCCCTCCCTCTCCCCTTTGATATGAGGGTTCCCCTACCCATCCACCCCCAGTACCACCCCCCAACAATTCCCTACACTGGGGGTCCAACTTTAGCAGGACCAAGGGCTTCCCCTTCCACTGGTGCCACAACAAGGCTATTCATTACGACATATGAGGTTGGAGTCCAGGGTCAGTCCATGTATAGTCTTTTGGGTTTAGTCCCTGGAAGCTCTGGTTGGTTGGCATTACTGTTCTTATGGCATCGGAAGCCCCTTCAGCTCCTTCAGACCTTTCTCTAATTCCTCCAACGGGAGTCCTGTTCTCAGTACAGTGGTTTGCTGCTGGCATTTGCCTCTGTATTTGACATGCTCTGGCTGTGTCTCTCAGGAGAGATCTATATCAGGTTCCTGTTTTCTTAGCTTCATCCATCTTATCTAGTTTTGGTGGCTATATATATGGGCCACATGTGAGTTAGGCTCTTAATGGGTGTTTCTTCAGTCTCTGCTCCAAACTTTGCCTCCCTATCCCCTCCTATTGATATTTTTGTTTCCCTTTTAAAGAAGGAGTTAAGTATCCGCATTTTGGTCATCCTTCTTGAGTTTCATATGGTCTGCGCATCTTGGGTAATTCAAGCATTTGGGCTAATATCCACTTATCAATGAGTGCATACCATGTGTGTTTTTCTGTGATTAAGTAACTTTACTCAGGATATTTTCTAGTTCATTCCATTTGCCTATAAATTTCATGAAGTATTGTTTTTGATAGCTGAGTAATATTCCATTGTGTAGATGTACCACATTTTCTGTATCCATTCCTCTGTTGAAGGGCATTTGGGTTCTTTCCAGCTTCTGGCTACTATAAATAAGGCTGCTATGAACATAGTGGAGCATGTGTCTTTGTTGTATGTTAGAGCATCTTTTGGGTATATGCCCAGGAGAGGTATAGCTGGGTCCTCAGGTAGTTCAATGTCCAATTTTCTGAGGAACCTCCAGACTGATTTCCAGAGAGGTTGTACCAGTCTGCAATCCCACCAACAATTGAGGAGTGTTCCTCTTTCTCCACATCCTCACCAGCATTTGCTGTCACCTGAGTTTTTGATCTTAGCCATTCTCACTGGTGTGAGGTGAAATCTCAGGGTTGTTTTGATTTGCATTTCCATCATGATTAAGGTTGATGACCATTTCTTTACGTTCCTCTCTGACATTCGATATTCCTCCGCTGTGAATTCATATTGAGCTCTGTACCTCCATTTTAATAGGGTTATTTGGCTCTCTGGAATCTAACTTCATGACTTCTTTGTATATTTTGGGTATTATCCCTCTATCAGATGTAGTATTGGTAAAGATCTTTTCCCAATCTGTTGGTTGCCATTTTGTCCTAACCACAGTGTCCTTTGCCTTACAAAAGCTTTGTAGTTTTATGAGGTCCCATTTGTCGATTCTTGATCTTAGAGCATAAGCCATTGGTGTTGTGTTCAGGAAATTTTCTCCAGTGCTCATGTGTTCAAGATTCTTCCCCACTTTTTCTTGTATTAATTTGAGTGTGTCTGGTTTGATGTGGTGGTAAATGATCCACTTGGACTTAAGATTTGTACAGGGTGATAAGAATGGATCAATCTGCATTCTTCTACATGCTGGCCTCCAGTTGAACCAGCACCATTTGCTGAAAATGCTATCTTTCTTCGATTGGATGTTTTTGGCTCCTTTGTCAAAAATCAAGTGACCATAGGTGTGTGGGTTCATTTCTGGGTCTTCAATTCTATTACACTGGTCTACCTGTCTGGTTCTGTACCAATACCATACAGTTTTTACCACTATTGCTCTGTAATACTGCTTGAGGTCAGGGATGGTGATTCTCCCAGAAGTCCTTTTATTGTTGAGGATAGTTTTAGCTATCCTGGGTTTTTTGTTATTCCAAATGAATTTGCAAATTGTTTTTCTATCTCTATGAAGAATTGGATTGGAATTTTGATGGCGATTGCATTGAATTTGTCAATTGCTTTTGGTAAAATGGCCATTTCTACTATATTAATCCTGCTAATCTATGAGCATGGGAGATCTTTCCATCTTCTGAGTTCTTCTTCAATTTTTTTTCTTCAGAGACTTGAAGTTCTTATCCTACAGATCTTTCACTTGCTTGGTTAAAGTCACACTGAGGTATTTTATATTATTTGGAACTATTATGAAAGGTGTCATTTCCCTAATTTCTTTCTCAGCCTGTTTATCATTTGTGTGGAGGAAGGTTACTGATTTGTTTGAGTTAATTTTATACCCAGCCACTTTGCTGAAGTTTATTTATATTTCAAATGTTACCCCTTTCCTAGTTTCCCCTCTGGAAACCCCCTATTCCATCCTCCCTCCCCGTACATCTATGAGGGTCCTCCCACACCCATCCAGCCACTCCTGGCTCACTGCCCTGGTGTTCCCCTATACTAAGACCAAGGTCTTCTCCTCCCATTGATGTCTGACAAGGCCATTCTTTCTCCATCTGTACTCTTTGGTTGGTGGTTTAGTTTCTGGGAGGTCTGGTGTGTCTCCTTGGCTGATATTGTTGTTCTTTCTATGGGTTACAAACCCCGTCAACTCCTTCAATCCTTTCTCTTACTCCTCCATTGGAGACCCCATGTTCAATCCATACCTTTAATCCTACAACAAGGGCCCAGAATAGGGGAAGGAGAAAGATCAGATAGGTTGTTTTCCAGGTGGAAGGTGAAAACACACCTCATCTTTACAAGCTGAAGGAATGGCACAGAATTGATAACATGTACAGAAGCAGAAGCTAAACTCACACAGAAAACAAAACTCCTTATCAGGTAAAAATTGTTTAAAAATCATACTTTTATGCTAAAGGAAAAAGAAACTGAATATAAAACATCCTAGTTAAATGTACATATATATATTGAAACTGGTAGTTAAAAAAATGAGGCAGATAGAGATGGCAGGAGGCAAAATAACACAGATGTCATGGAGCTTGTCTGATGCTCTCTTATGTGGTTCCAAGATAAAAACATAAAAGAGATATTAGGAATTATGGTTATTGTTACATTGATAATACTGATCTTTAATAATTGGATTAGATTTTTATATTTTCTCACAGACAAAGGCCTTAGAGAAATAACATAGAGAGAAAAATGAAATAAAAAGTGAAATCTTAGAGGAGACATTACTAAAATTAATAAATTAGAATAGAGTAGATGCTACAATATTAGAATTACAATATAAGAAAAATAAAAATATGAAAGGCTCAGAACAAAAAATATACAAGAATTTATAGAGCAGAATGAACAACAGAGAGAGAAAATGAAATATGAAGTCAAGTTTCAGGGGTTACATAAGAAGAAATGATACAAATTTTTATAGATCAGATTGAAAAACAGAAAGTGAAAAATGAAATATGAAGAAAAGGCTTGGAGAACATTACTCAAATTAATAAGTCAAAATAATGTAGCTATTAACATATGAGAATTTCTATATAAGGAAAAATTATATATAGAAGTAACACTTGGAACAGAAATTACAAGAATGTATATACTAGAATGAACATCAAAGAGAGAATAATAAAACATTACAATGAGGTTTAGAGGAGACATTAGAACAAAAAGTTCAAAATCATATAGGTCACAGTGAACAAAACAAAAACAACAAAAAATGAGACATGGAAAAAGCCTCAGAGGAGAAGTTGCACAAAACTACAATTCAGATTGAACAAAATGCTAGGATAACAGAGATCCAAGCACTAGAAAGGTACAAAATATGGACCCAGAATTTAAGAAAGGAATTTAAAATATAAATTAGGGAAAATAGTCAGGTTGAGACTGAAAATAAAATGAAGAAAGCCAACCAAAGGTTGATAGGAAACTACCTTTAGTTTACCTAATTAGTATACAACAAAGACCAAGATATGATAACCATCCAAAAAATTATCAGGAATTTTAATAGGCAACATGTGAAAATGTTGAATTTCAGAAAATTTAAGGAAAATGTTGCTAATTTTGAAATGCATTGACCATTTGTAAAACAAATCCTGACTTCTCGGGCTGTGAAGAATAGAATCATTTCCCAAGACTGGAAAGATACAGCAAGAGCAATATTAGAACCTGGGTGACATTTACAATGGCTTTCATGATGGAGAGAAGAGGCTAAGGAGATAGCACAGAGAAATAGGGATGGAAGTATCAATATTGCTAAGGATCAGCTGCTTGGGGATGGTCCATATCCTGAGTTAAAATGCAAGCTGAATATAATGAAGAACTCTTGACATTGTATAGCATAGCAACCTTAAAGGCTTGGGACAAGTTTAAAGAAACAGGAAAGAGACTTGAGTCATTTTCTCAAGTTTTTCAAGGTCCAAAAGAAACATTCACTGACTTTATGCAAAGACTGACTTCAGTTATAGGGAGAAATATATCAGATTCACTATGTAGAAAGGCTCTAATTGAAACTTTAGCTTTAGAAAATGCTAATGCTGAATGCAATGAAGTAATCACCCCATTAAAGATTCAAAGTGCACCTATGTTATGTCACTTGGAGCACCAACTTTATTAAAAATGTGTTATATTGGTATTGTTCACACCTGACCTCATTAATTAGAGACTATCGAAGGGTTGTCAAGTCTTTGTAAATGGGTTCTTCTATAAGACAAACTGTGACCTTACCAACCCTGTAATAGTAATTTGTGTGATGCACAAAACAAATCAGATTACTGCAAAGAGGAGTCAAGAAAATAAAAGAAATATAAATTTGGAAGCCTCCAAATTGGCCTCATCAAGAGCTAGATATCCAATTTCAAGGTGTTGGGACTTTAACATAAAACAGTGTAGCAGATAGCCTAAATGTACAGGGCATGAGTGTCAGATAGTAAAATGAAGGCCATACATGGGTGATACAGCCATGAACCCAGGGGGAATATCATTTAAAACAATGGAAAACACAGATTAACATTCCACCAACTTTGGAGACAAAACACAAAATAGATGGCACTCCTGTATGGGGGAGGGGGAAGGGATGGGGGTTTATGGACAGGAAACTAGGAAAGGGAATAACATTTTAAATATAAATAAAGAAATATATCTAATTTAAAAAATTAACTAATTTAAAAATGTTATCAAACACAGTTACATACTGTCTATGCTGTCCATAAGCAAGATACCACAGGCTGACACTTTGTGGTGGTTTGAATATGCTTGGCCCAGGGAGTGGCACTCTTAGGAGGTGTGACCTTGTTAGAGTAGAAGTGGCCTTGTTGTCTTCTCCTGTTTGCCATGGAACAAGATATAGAACTCTCAGCTCCCCCAGCACCATGCCTGCCTGGACATTGCTGTGCATGATCAAAATGGACTGAAACTCTGAATCTCTCAGACAGTCCCAATTAAATATTTGCCTTTAGAAGATTGTTGTTGTCATAGTGTCTCTTCATAGCAATGGAAATCCTAAGACAGTAGTTGGTACCAGAGACTAGGATATTGCTGTGATAGGCCTTACCTTGCTTTTGTTTGGAGGAATGTGGGTTTGAGGACTTTTTTGGAAAGCTATGGAATCCTTTAAGTGAGACATAATGGGTCATTCTAGAAGGGATGGGGACGACATTGGTGCTGAGGGTGATTTGAACTGTGCAAATCTGGCCCAAGAGGTTTCAGTGGAAAGAGAATTTTAGTATGTGGTCTAGGAACTGTTCTTTTGACATTTTTAGGAGGGGTCATGGGGAGCAGCTGAGGCTTGACACTGTGAGAAGACAGGGAAGAGCATTGGTAAAAGTGCAACCTCAGCTGCAGTTGACAGCCAAGGGCTGAAGGGGTCTTGCAAATTAGTTGAGACTTGTCATCATCAAAAGAGCCTATGAGAGGTTATCGGTGAAGCCTCATGGCAAGGAGAAACCCTATCATGTTGGAGATGCCAATACCATGGGGTGACCACCAGGAGCAGCAGTGGTGGAGTGAAGTCAACCAGATCTTGAAGTATAGTTTTAATGGTAGGCCTCGCTGACAAGGCAATCTCCACATAAATGTTAGTGGTCAGGCAGCCCCTGGGGAAACTTCCACATGAGGACCTAATTGAAGACAACCTGAGAGTCTAAAGACTGATGATGCAGACAATACCAGTCAATCAGGAGCTACCACTCAGAAAACTTGCTTTTAGGGGATGAATGGGATGTGGTGAAGGGTATAAAGTATGGCCCTGAGGATTAATAAACGAGCTTGCTGGGGGCAGTATTGCAAATTTACAGTAGAGTTCTCACACCTGCCCCTGGAGTCTGATTCTGCACCATCTCATCTCCAACCCCCAAGGGCAAGAGGGCAAGTGCTGACAGGTTGTGGGAGGTCAACTGCACTGGAGTACTACAGAAGATAGAGCTAGAGAAGTGACTCAAGCCCTTTGGAGGAGCCCAGAAAATCATACGTAGAGCCCAGACATTGGAACAAAGAGCTGTGATGTTGAAGTTGCCTTGGAGACCCCCCAAGAGATCACAAATGTCAGAGCCGTGGGATACCTGCTAACAGAATGGAACCAACCTGAGAGAAAGTTTTCTGGAGTCAACACAGATGAAAGGATTGGGAGATATGAAGAGCACATTTACATCAGATATGTAGATGCAGAGTTCAGAGTTTCCCCAGCTATGGTTTGGTCTTACTTTTGTCCAGGATTTCTTTACTGTCATTTTGGAATGCTAATATATATCCTGTGATGTTGGAGGTATCTGATCTGTTTTTGACTTTGATTTCATAGGGTATTACAGTTAAGCAATTGGATGAATCTCAGAAAAGACTTTGAACTTTGGACTTTTGAATATTGTTGAGACTGTGATAGACTACGGGAACTTTTGAAGTTGGATTAAATGTATTTTGCATTTTGCTATGCTTTGGTCTGGCCCCCCCTAGACTTATGTGTTTGAATAAGCCTATGGGGTCCTGGGAATGGAATGTGGTGCTTTGAATATGTGTGTCCCATGGAATAATATTATTAGGAAGTGTAAGGTTGTTGGAGGAAGTGTATCACTGTGTGGGGGCTTTGAGACCCTCTTCCTAGATGCTTGGAAGACAACAGACTTTTCATGCTTGCCTTAGGAACAAATGTAGAATTCACAGCTCCTCTAGTACCATGCCTCCCTGGATACTACCATGCTTCCTGCCATTTTGAACCACTGAACCTATAAGCCAGCCCCAATTAAATGTTTGCCTTTAGTGGTCATGTTCATGGTGTCTCTTCACAGATATCCTAGCTAATACACACTTCAACTTTACATTGGGAAGCCAATGCTGATAAAACACCAACAGCCTTACCACCAAAGTGGTTGACTGGCTAACATATTTGGATTGAACAATGGTCTCTGACAAAGGAAAAATTATAGGCACTAGAACAGCAAGTTCAAAGGCAGCTGGAAACTTAACATATAGAAGAGTTCACATGCCCTTGTTTCTTTATTACCTAGTTTGATTGCATATTCCAGCTGTAATATATATACCTCCATTCATGCTATATGAAAGGATAGCATGTAATAGTAAGTCATAGGAACTCTGTAGCCAACAAGATTTATTGGCCACGCATAGCTGAAGTTTTGGTTGGAAACAGTTTCAGAATTGTTCCCAATTAGAGGGACCAGCATATACATCATCTGCTTCTTTGGTCCTTTTGATTTTCTCCTTTCTTTCTGAAGCCAAGATTTTCAGCAATTTTTTTCCTGGTCAAATCTGATTTTTATCAGTTTGGACAGGATCCATAGTTTTTCCTCTCCTGTATGAACATATGCAAAGCTCCTTCCCCCTGTGTAACACATTTCTTGCTCTCCATTCTATGGTAGCATTACCGTAATCCAGGTGAAGTTATCCAATGTCTTATATGTCTTCTTTGAACATCCTAGTGTTTCTATTAGAAATTAACATGTCTCTATCATGGAATATTTAAGCATCTTAAATGTCATATTTGGCAGATCTCTGAAGAGTTTGGGGACCACCTATTTAATATGTTTGACTTTAGGCTTAACTTGTAAATTAAGTGTATGTGGTTTAAGGAGAGAGAATGAAAAAATGAAATTCCGTTGAAGGGAAGTGGAGATAAGAGACTTTTGAAAGTGTAGAATACAGTACGATATGAGAGATTTGGGGACTCTGAGTCTGTGGAAGCTTCAAGAGGAGTACAGAAGTAATGAGACTGCAGGTGAAAGCTGGCATATAGAGTAGTCTGCAGGTGTTTCAGGACAAGAAAGTTAAGCTGAGAAAGTGGTTGATGTGCAGTGAGAGGGGACTGGGAGATGGGAGGTGACAGGGCCATAAACAGATATTGCAACTCCTGAGGAGAGGTGAGAAAAACCTAGAGAGATGAGAATGCAAGGGGGAAGGGAGCTGCTAATTGTCAGCTTGTCTAAGAGACATCTGGGAGGGGCTACTATAAGACATAAGTGTACATTGACTCCCGCTTGCCTGCTGCATAGGCCATGTAGAGTGGGCAGGCCTGGGGTGGAATAGCAGAGTCAAAAGTGAGGAATTTGGTTTCCAGAAGGGACAGGGAGCTGGGGCAGCTACTACTGGCTGGCAACTGATACTGACAGCTGAGGCGGGCTGGCATGGGAGCAAGAGTGGCTTAGCAAGGCAGATTGGCAGGCTTTGGTGGTACGGGAGGTTTTGATGAGTTCCCAGAGCTTTGGTAACATTCTGAAAGGAGAACAGTTTTTGGAGTGGTAGCAGTGGGGGTAGAGGGTTCCTAGAACCAGAAGGCCTTGGCAGTCTTATGTGTGGGCAGGGGGAGATCTAGAGGACAGCAGGACAGGCAGAGGGGACAGGCCTAGAATGCTCCACTGTCTGCAAGTCACAATATCTTTTGAAGTTGAACTAGAGGTTTAGATGGCCAATAGGAAAACAGAAAGGATAAGGGAAAGGCTTTGAATAACATAGAAGCAGGTAGAAAAGGTGGGACAGGTGAAGGCGTAGGACATATGAAAGAAGGGAAGAGAGGAAGGGGAGGGGTATTGTTGTAACTGTTGCAGATCTGAAGAGAAAAGCTTCCCCTAGAGAAGTCTTTTTTTTAATTATTTTTATTTACTTATAATTCAACCATTGTCCCCCTTCCTGGTCCACCTCCCACAGTTTCTCATCCCATTCCTTCTCCCCCTTGTCTCTAAGAAGATACCTCCCCTTCCTCCCCACCTGACATCCCCACTCAGGCCAGACCAGTTAGTCCTCTGTTGTATATATGTCAGGGGCTCCTGTATGTTGCCTGGTTGATGGTTCAATGTCTGGGAGATTTCAGGAGTCCAGGTTAGTTGAGACCGCTGGTCTTCCTACAGGGTCACCCTCCTCCTCAGCTTCTTCCAACCTTTCCCTAATTCAACCACAAGGGTCCCCGACCCTTGTAAGTGTAAGTATCTGCCTCTGTTTCAGTCAGCTGCTTGATGGGCCCCTTGGAGGGCTGCCATGCTTGGCTCCTGTTTGTAAGTACACCATAGCATCAGTAATAGTGTCAGGCCTTGGGGCCTCCCCATGAGATGGATCCCAATTTGGGCAGGTCACTGGACCACCTTTCCCTGAATCTTTTCTATATTTTTGTCCCTGAAGTTCTATTTGTCAGGAGCAATTCCAGGTCAGAGTTTTTGACTGTGGGATGGCAACTGCATCCCTTCACTTAATGCCCTGTCTTTCTACTGGAGGTGAATTCTATGAGTTCCCTCTCTCCACTTTTGAACATTTTATTTAATGTCCCTCGCTTTGAATCCTGAGAGTCTCTCACCTCCCAGATCTCTGGTAACTTCTAGAGGGTCTCCCCAACTGCTACTAACACCCCCCAAGGTTGCACACTTCCATTTATTATTTTGGCCCTCAGGGATTCTCTTCTGCCCACCCCCATACCTGATAATGTTCCCCTTCCCTCTCTCACCCAGGTCCCTCCTTCCCTCTGCTTCCATGATTATTGTTTCCTCCTTCCAAAGTGGGATTCAAGCATCCTCACTTAGGCCCTTCTGCTTGTTATCCTTCCATAGTTCTGTGGATTGCATACTAGGTACTCTGTACCTTTTTGGCTAATATCTACTTAGTAGTGGGTACATATGATACATGTCCTTTTGGGTCTGAGTTACCTCACTCAGGATAATATTTCCTACTTCCATTTGTTTGTCTGCAAATACATGACATCCTTATTTTTAATAGCTGAAGAGTATTTCATTGCATAAATTAACCACATTTTCTGTATCCATTATGCTATTGTTGGACATCTGGGATGTTTCCAGCTTCTGGCTATCACAGATAAGGCCTCAATGAACATAGTGGAGTATGTTCATAGTGGAGATGCCCCTGAGATATGGTGGGGCATCTTTTGGATATATGCCCAAAAATGATATAACTGGGTCTTCAGGTATATCTATTTCCAATTTTCTGAGGAATTTCCAGATTGATTTCCAAAGTGATTGTGCCAGTTTGCAATCCCACCAGCAATGGAGAAATGTTCCTCTTTCTCCACATCCCCACCAACATATACTGTCACCTGAGTTTTTGATCTTAGCCATTCTGATTGGTATAATGTAAAATCTCAGGTCATTTTGACTTGCATTTCGCTAAATGACTATAGGCTGCACATTTCTTCTCTGCCATTTGAGATTCCTTTGTTGCAAATTCTCTGTTAAGATCTATCCCCTAGTTTTTGATTGGGTTGTTTGATTATTTGGAGGTTAGCTTCTTGAGTTCTTTTTATATTTTGGATTTTAGCCCTCTATCAGATGTGGAGTTAGTGAAGATATTTTCCCAATATGTAGGTTGCTGATTTTTCCTATTGACAGTGTCCTTTGACTTACAGAAGCTTTTCAGTTTCATGAGGTCCCATTTATCAACTCATGATCTTAGAGCTTGAGCCATCTGAGCTCTGTTTAGGAAATCCACCCCTCCCCTGCCCTACTTTCTCTTCTATTGGATTCAGTGTCTGGATTTAAGTTGAGGTCCTTGATCCACTCAAACAGAGCTTTGTGCAAGGTGACAAGTATAGATCTATTTTCACTTTTCTACATACCAACTGCCAGTAAGACCAGCACCATTTATTGAAGATGTTTTCTTTTTACCGTTGTATATTTTTGGCTTCTTTGTCAAAGCTCAAGTGTTCATAAGCGTAGGGGTGTATTTCTGGGTCTTCAGTTCTATTCCATTGATCAACCTGTCTGTCTCTGCACCAATACCAGTTGTTATCACTGTTCTTCTGTAGTATATCTTGACATCAGTGATGGTGATTCCCCCAGAAGTTCTTTTATTGTTAAGGATCATTTTTGCTATACCTGTGGTTTTTGTTTGATCATATGATATTGAGAATTGTTCTTTCCATGTCTGTGAAGAATTGTGTTGGAATTTTTATGGGATTGCATTGAATCTGTAGATTACTTTTGGTAGGATGGCCATTTTTACTATGTTAATCCTACCAATCCATAAGCATGCATCATTTTCTGAGGTCTTCCTCAATTTCTTTCTTGAGAGACTTGAAGTTCTTGTCATACAGATCTTTCACTTGTTTGCTTAGAGTTACCTGAAGATATTTTATATTATTTGTGACTATTTCAAAGGGTGTTGTTTCCCTGTTTCCTTTCTTAGCCCATTTATTATTTGTATAAAGGAAGGCTACTGATTTGTTTGAGTTAATTTTGTATCCAGCCACTCTTGAAATTGTTTATCTGCTGTAGAAGTTCTTTGGTAGAATTTTTGGCGTCACTTATGTGTACGATCATCTCATTTGCAAATAGTGATACCTTGACTTCTTCTTTGCCATTTGTATCCTTTTTGACCTCCTTTTGTTGTCTGATTGCTCTGCTCTGGGGGCTGCAGGGGAAGGTTTCCATAATGCAAATATAAAAGTTCTGCTCCAGGTGTGGATGGTTACCCCAGAAAAATGTGTAACAATCCCGTTCCAGGAAGGGATGGTCTCCCCAGCAAAAGTGTTATACCTTTGCTCAGAGAGGTATTCTGGCAATCAGGAGTTGAGGAATACCACAAAGTCGCACAGAACAACAAACCTCAAATAAGAGTTTTACTGGAAGGGAAAACCCGGGAAAGGGAAAACCCGGGAAAGGTGCTGTCCCTGTAGGTTGATGTCTATACGCTGGTGAAGGCTGCCACAAGTTGAGTCAAGGCGGTGACCATGACTGGACAGTAAAAAAATAAGGCAAGGACAAAGTCTATAAGACAAGAGTAGAGAAGGAAGGAGAATCAAGATGGAGACGGGGAAGGATGACCCAGATCCAGGTGGTTTTGAGTTGCCAATGTAGTTGGGATGGATTTCTGTAGGCAAATTTATCTTATCTTGGTGGGCGGTTTACATCCTTACCAATAGGTTGTAAGTTTATTGTGTGGATGTATTGTGGATTGAGAATTTAACATATAAATCTGATTGTTGGGCTGCAGTTTGTTGAGTCTTGATTTTAACAGTTTGAGAGTTTATACCATAACTATTAGGGGACAGATGTTGGGAATGTAAACAGAGCAGCGGCAGAGAGTTACATGAGAGGGTAGCTTCTTCTGAGACCAAGGGGATGGATGCTGGAAATGTGAACCGAGTCCACAGTAAGAGAGTGGTGAGATAAGTGGTCTCTGTATGAAACTGGCGTGGCAGTGACCCACCTCGGTCAGAGAGTACTTGGCAGCAGCATAGAGCCACTGAAATAAATTAGTGCTAGTTCCAATGACTGGCTGGAGCCGGAACTAGTGAGAGCATGACTGACAGGGTATGCACAGTACAGCACAGCAGTCTCTGGCTCACAGGGTGGGCAGTAGGAGCAGTAGCCTTCCCCATACTGTAAAGCTAAGGGACTATATCACCTTACTTCAGTCATTGTGCCCATGAAATTGTAAAGGATGCCATTTTGTTCTGTTTTCAAGGGAGTATAAAGTCTATTATTGAGTGTTAGGATGTGCTGGTAATGGTTGGGTATGTGTTGAACTTTTCAGTTAAGATGGAGAAAACAGATTTACTTCGCTACTAGTAACAGGGAGCCCAGGGCCTCTCCTGAATTTTCAGCAACTGATAAGGATGCCTCTGTGAAGGAGGGGTTTGTCACCCAAGTTCTGTCACTAAGTGGTCAACACAGTAGTTCCAAAGGGAAATCTGGCACCCATCCACAGGATTTTCAGACATTTAGGATTAGACACAGGATCCCGGTGGAGATCATCAAAAGCAGATGGAAAACTGCCAATCAAACTGAGCTGATCGAAATGTGCCTAATGTCCATGCAAATGAGGCCACTGTGGCAGCTGAAGTCCGTCCGTGGTGGGTGGACTCTCTTCTCACCTTCCTGACGAGACATTTTGAATAATAAACTGTCCTTGCCTGGTGTCTTGTGGGAATGTTTAGGATGTTAATGAGGTAAAACTCACCCATTAGTCACTCTTGGATGAAGCGAATAGGCAATTGCTGCTGTGCAAAGAACTGGGCTGGGGGCTTGTTTAAAATTGACTGAGTCATTGTCCAAGTTACACCACCACCGAAAGGTAGATTGGCTCCCTTAGAATCTAGAGATGGCACACCCAGACACCAAGTTCTCAACACAGAGAAAATTTATTACCCTAGGGGGCAAGAGGAAGGGGGCTTAGAAAGGCAAACAGCAAAGAGTAACAGCGTTTCTCAGAAACGCGTTTTGTTAAGAAGAAAATGGGGAGTTTATGCTAGTGTGAGTTGGTGAGTCCTCATTGGACATATTAAACAAATAGTGGATTTTGATTGTTAGAGGACTTGGATTTTGTCCCAGGAATGGCAAATAATGGAATGGAGCTTGGGGTTAGCTTTATGAATGTAATATAACGGTTTTCAGCAAGAGGGACAAGGGGTAGAGGGGAGATGTATCGATGCCACATTTGCCGTGCTCAGTAGGTGTTTGCCATACGTGGGCCTCTTAGTGAGCTCTTCAGTCCTGTTATTATCACAGTGACAGTTTCCGACATTTAAACTTTCTTTGGCTTTCTTCTAAATATGAACTGAAAGGCACTGCTCTTTGTGTAAATATATATATCCAGCCCTCGGGACAGAGGGTAAAAATGTTCATGTCTTAACCCAAAATCATAATCATTTGTACAGCTCTCCAAGCTTTTGCTAAGATTCAAAGACATGAGTCTACTCTAGCTGTTTACGGACATGTGCTAACTTTTTTTCTACAGTGAGGATTTCTGGACAAATTACAAACTATGGTAGTGTGTGTGTGTGTGTGTGTGTGTGTGTGTGTGTGTGTGTGTGTATTATCTCTTTTTGTAAACTTAAATAATTGATGTAAGCTCCATGGAGTCATATGTTGGATCTACCTGTAATAAGTCAAAAGTAACCCAGATGATTATCCTATCATGTAGGGCAACTGCCTGAGCTTCCCTGATTATTGCCTGCTCCTAAGGATGTGTTCTCTCATTTCCCTGGTCTTGAGACTTTCCCCTGGCCCAGCTATCATGACCTCAGACCTAGAAGTTTCAAGTATATACCAAGATAACTATTTCCCCATAAGCTACTTAGCTTTATCCTCTATCCCTAGTCTACATAGGCCCCAGCAATTTCTATTCAACTAAACATTGCAAGCCATGCAAAAATGTCAGCCTCAGGTGGTCATTTAAAACTAGCAAGCGCTGGACTTTCTAAAAAGCTGACAAAACCCCACATTTCTGATGCAATGTTGTGCCAACTTGACCCCGAGCTTCAGACCAGCATTCTGGATTGCCCAAAGCTACCTGCACTTTGCTGGTTGGACAGGACCTGGAATGCAAAGTGCATCGCTCTGCACCCTCCTGACCACTGATTGGCATTCCAGCCACCCTTGGCCCTGACAACCACTTTCTAATTACAGCTGAAAAGCAGTTATAGAACAAAATATATCACCACTTAAAGTTGACAGATGGCTGCAAAATTAGGTCCAAAGGAATCCAGTTCCTCTATACCAAAGGAGCCATTTCTACGTCACTTTCAAAAGGGACAAATGACTATTCATGGTGCCTATTGGAATACAAAACTCATGCTGGCCCTCAGGCTACTTCAGTTACAAATACATACATACATGCATACATACATATATACATACATACATACATACATACGTACGTACATACATACATACATACGTACATACATACATGCATGTGTGTATGTATCAACACAATTAAGATACCAACCTTTAGCACTACATAAATGTGAATCAATGCTTTGATTCTTCTGTTCTAGAGCCAGTAATGAATATGATATCTAAAAGTAGAGAGGAAGGAAGGAAGGAAGGAAGGAAGGAAGGAAGGAAGGAAGGAAGGAAGGAACCTATTTCATGCTAGACATCTGTCTTAGTACCTACTACTTATTTGTCTCTGACTCCAGGCTCTGGACATAAATTCCCAGTAACTCTGACTAAGTGATCCATCCCCAACTCAGAAATGCACACCCATGAGCGTGTACTTGTCATGTTATGACTAACTGCTTTTTGTCTTCTGTAACCTGCTTATGATGACATTCAGATCATCGTGACTACATAATCTTGGCAGACCAAAACAGGTCTTAGCTCGCTTGTGCAGACACTCAAGGTATTCTTGTGGTTTTTACCTTTAAAAACAATTTTTCTTACCACCACCCTTCCTCATGGAAAACTCAAGATTTGTTCAGCGACTGTTGTCCTGCTAGCAGTAATCAATAAATCTTTTTGGTCTTTTCTCAGCAATCAAGAACTATATAACAATGCCTCTCAGTACCTAACTTGATTGTATTTCACAGACTCTCTAGCCAATCGAGGTAATTTGATTGAAAATGGCCCTCATAGGCTCATAGGAAGTGGCACCATTTGGATATGTGGCATTGTTGAAGAAAGCATGTCACTGTGGATAGGCTTTGAGGTTTTAGGTGCTCAAGCCAGGCCTCTCTCTCTCTCTCTCTCTCTCTCTCTCTCTCTCTCTCTCTCTCTCTCTCTCTCTCTCTCCTCTCTTTCACCTCCTGATCCAGATGAAGAAATCTCAGCTCCTTCCCCAGCACCAAGTCTCCCTGTATACCTCATTTATCCCATCATGAAGATAATAGACTCAACCTCTTAACCTGTTCAGACACTGAGAACGAGACTGATAGCTTTCCAATAAAAAATAACCATTCTAGGAATCAGCACAGTGTGTCTTCACTACGGGAACAGCTCCGCTCTTCCTTTGCAATCATTTAGATATCAAAAACCAATAAATGAGGGACCCAGTTTCTTTCTCATCTATAAAAGGTATTACTTATTTCACTTTCAATTATACATAGTTCTTGATGAAAATTGTCTCTAATCAGGTATGTTTGCACTGAGGAAAAAAAATCAAAGACATAAATTAAAATGAAAGACCAACATATAGGCCATTGTTCTTCCTGCTTTCTCTCACAATAGCCTGGACACAACCACTTGTAGTCTTGTAAACCTCTATTTGGTTCCTTTTGTATTGAACTGAACTGTGCTAACCAACCCATCTGACAGAACATAACTTATTAAGTTCAGTTCCATGCCATGGCAAACATGCACAGTTATTGCCTCTCCTTCCCTTCTGTTTCTTTTCCCAGCTTCTGTGGTTTTGGAATTATGTTTTAATTTCTGCAGTATTAGTTCCATTGGGATTATTGCTCACCCAGTGATATATTCTTCTGTGTGCTATTCAATTTAGATACATCACAGTGCTAAGTGGAAAACTGATTCACTGACAGGACTCCCTGTCTCTTCTCTTGCTTTCCTCACCATTTGTCTGCTGTGCCCTGATCTCACACAGTTGAGAATACAGCTCAGAACAATAACCCACCTTCTCAGACCTCAGGAACACCACGAGGAAATCCCCAAGTACTCCACTGCCTATATTTTTGGATTCCTTTCCCTTAAGTATAGGACGACCTCCTTCATAAGGGTAAGCCCCAGGCACTGGATATGTACATGTGAGCACAGGTACCTGGGAGGACAGAAGCATCAGATCAGGCAGAGCTGGGGTCAGAGGTAGTTGGGAGTCTCTTGGTGTGGGTGATGGGAAACAAACTCAGAACCTGAGCAAGAGCAGTACCTGCTCATAACTGCTGAGCCGTCTCTCCATCCCTATGAAACTTTACATTTATAATACGCATTAGCTAATTCAGGAAATCATAACAGTTGGAAGATGACTCTAGAAAGCTCTGTGATTAGGTTGTCTGCTTTCTCTTTGCCATGGTTTTGGGTTTGGACCACCCCCATGGCCCGTGTGTTAAAATTTCAGTCTTCAGCAAAGTGCTATTGAATGTTGCTGAAAGCAGGAAAAGATGGGGCCTAGGAGAGAATTTGAGCCCATAAGAAGAAACCCTTGGAAGAGATACAAGATCCTTGACCCTTTCCATCATCTCTCTCTTTCTGCTTTCCAGCCAGTGTGAAGTGAACAGCTCACTTCCTGTGAGTTTCTTCCCCAATGTGCTGCCGCATAGGCATTGGCCCAAAGCAGCAGGGCCATGTAACTGGAGGCTTTTCACCAGGGCACCAGTTCCCAAATAGCAACTCTGAGAATTAACTTTTTGTGAATGAATGCCTAGAATATAAGCTTGGGCTTCTTCCATGACTAGCTTATAACTTATATTAACCCATTCAAACTATTCTATAGGTAACATATTTTTAGTTAATTCTCTTCCGTTTCATGCCTCTAACTCTTCCAAGTCAGAATAGGGAACATCCTTCCCCTGACTATCTCTCTCTGCTGGATGCCCCACCTTCTAATCCTGCCTCAGCTCATTGGCCATCAAATTTTTATTAACAGGTGATACCTCCATACAGTAAATGAGATATTCTCTCTACAGGGCCAAGTGATTATGGCCTAAGACCTCTGGAAGCAAGAGTGAAATAAACCTTTCCCTCTTGGAAATAGATTGGTTACAGTTCAAGTAGCAGAGAGCTGTCAAGGTGAACAGTCTGGCTCCCACGAGGGGCTGCTGAGATTGTACCCACCTTCATTCTGCCCGAGCCTGTAGATATTCTCATTGTACTGTGCATAAGGAATCGTATTATGTTGACCTCCACTCCTCATCTCCCTTATTTCATCCTCCCCATCTTTAGGGATTCATTTCATGTTTATATTATTCACTTTCATTGCAAAGGGAAGGATGGTGAGGAACAAAAGAGAATAGCTATGGCCACGCTATCATCTTGAGCCACAACGCTAAATTACCAGTGAGGTTCTTTGTTCCTTAAAATCACATCACTCTTTATCAGGCTCAAAAGTAAGATGACTAAGATGACTTCAGTATCAGTCACTTTTTACTGCTGTGATAAAACACTTCAAGGCAACCTTTAAAACAAAGAATTTATTTTTGGCTTATGATTCCAGAGGGACTGTCATCCTTCATGGCATGGAGGCATGATAACAAGGAGCAGGTACTCTGACTGAAGCAGGAAGCCAAGATTTCATAACCTCAAAGAACAATGCAGAGTATGAACTGGAAGTAGGGTGAGGCTTTTATACATCAAAGCTCATTCCAGTGATTATTTCCTCGTTCAAGGATGTACCCACCCAATCCTTCCCAAGTAGCAGTATCAACAAGAAATGAAATGTCCTGGTGCCCTATTGCCCTAACCAAGAAGGGGCACTTTGTATTCAAACCAATACAAATTGATTTTGTTTTTTACAAATACTTTGAATTTTACTAAGCCAAATTTCCTTTCAGCAAGAGTCACTGCTTAAAATTCTCTCCCCTCCCCTCTCTACCCCCTCTCTCTCCATATGTGTATATAATATATACATATATATGTATATATTACACACACATATGTATGTATGTATGTATGTATGTATGTATGTATGTATGTATGTATGTATGTATTTACAGCATAGTACAGCATTAGAAGGCTTGTAAGAGTTTGTTTCTTCTTCTACCATGTTGGTCCCAGAGATCAAAGCTACCTTGTCAGGCTTGGTGGCAAGCACCACTTTTCATTGAACTACCTGCCTGGTCTCCCTTTAGAGTTTTGACTCGGATTTTGAAAGTTAATAGCCAGGTTATTTTTATTCATGTTATAGTTTGATTATAAATTTATAAGTTTATTATAATTTAATATACTTTTAAACATGTTTTCATTTTTTCATGTGTTTTGAGGCACAGAAAAAACGCTTACTGCGTCAAAGAAGCATCCTGAGTATAAGAAAGTAGCCTTTGAGAATATCTCATACTGCACCACAGCCTGGTTTATTTTCATTTATTTCATATTTTATTTTATTTTATCTTATGTCATCAGTAGTTTACCTTTTGGTTCAATGAAGGATATGATAAGCAACCAGTGTACCACTGAGATACAACTCCATATTTACAAAGGACCTTTGAAAGAACTGGCTTTCTCAAATTGTTGCTTTTAAGAGTTTCATGAACAGCTTTGAAATGCTAGGGAAGAATGGTTCCAACAATCTTTCTAATGTGATTTTTAATAACCTGATTAAGTTTCTCAGTGCTCTAAACAAAACATTCAACTGTGTGAAAGGAGTAATGAAAGAAGGGACTAGAAACAGGAAATGACACAGGAGTGAGAAGTCTAATCTCAGAAGCATCATGTCTACAATAATAAAAATATTTGACAACTCCTACATATAGACATATGGAGACATCTTGAACATAGAACAGTTAACTTTTCAATGTGACTTAATGAGAATGTATCTTTTCAGCTCTAAATACTTCCAACTGTGAACCATAAATTCAATGAAATTAAATAGTGTTTCAGGAATAGATAAGTTTTAAACTCATTTGAAGATGTGTGGGAAACACATACTTCCCTTGATTGAATTAAGAGAAAATGCTATGTGAAAATGAAGGAAGCTTTAAAGTGTAGTGTGTGGGTCACCATAAAAGTCTTCCCCAGGGAAATCTTAAGTATCACCCTGAAGTTCTGAAAATGATATCAGCAATTATTTTTATAGTGAGAAAATCAATTGTTGAGGTCCTTAAAGAGAAGGTTCCTATTGTATCTCTCAGGATTCCGAGGAAGGGAAGTGTGTATTCTGTTCATGGCCTTGAACAGGGAGGTAGAAAACTCATTACAGCTTCGTTTTCAGTTCTCCGTCATTCTCGACCTGAGGACTTCCATGCACATCTGTGCACTCACTTTCCTTCTCTGTGAGCATCATCTCTGTATGATCAGTTGCTGGAGAGTCAATGTCCCCGGGGAACTGGAATTTCCTCATAAGTATCAGAATGAAGAGTGCAGGGAGATAGCTTGATCCTCTTAGTGCTATAGGCAACCCCAGGTAAATGTGCCTATAGAAAAGAACTAATCTGTATTACATCTTAACATTTTTAGTGAAAGCTAATTTTGTATATTCTTACAGATCCTTTACTCTTTAAAGAAAAGCATCTAGGGATTATTTTGCTCATGTTCTTTACTGAGTTATTAACTATGCTTGTTAAAATGTCAAATAATTTCCAATATAAAAATTTAAACCTATTTCATCATTGGGGTGATGGCTAGTTTTCATTGTCAACTTTATTAGATTTAGGGTCATTATGGAAATTCACTACTGGGTGTGTCTATAAAGATGTTGCTTTCAAACAAGTTTAGCTGAGGATGAACTCCTACTGTGAATGTGAGAACCATTCTTTGGTATTCTATCATGTGCTGCTTCCTGATAGAACATGCAACACGACCAGATTACTCAAACTCATCATGCCACCAAATGTGGCCACACTTGGCCACAGTGTGTCCTCTGCCATTTTGGCCTGTTCTCTGAAAGACCTAGTCAGAACCCCACATTCAGGGAACTCTTCTTTTCTCTTCTGTTCATACACATATAAAATGACATAAAGTCACTTTTCAAGTTTTCTCTCCTACTCAGCATTGACATACTGTGTGTCCGTGAATGCATTTTTGTGATACTGAAATCTTTGTATGTAAAAATTAAGTCCTATTAGTCATATATATACATATATATATTCAATTTGTTCCTTTTCATGCTTAATTTTGCATGCATCAGCATGAAGTCGGTACACATTTTGTGAGATGAATTGGGTAATTTTCACTTTCAGGATTTCTTACAATAACTTATATACTTTTATAAGTATCTAATCTTTCTCTAAAGGCTAAAAGATGCCTTAAGGTTTCTGGAATTAATGTGTTGGGAAGTACTTATATTTGTCATATGCATGTTTCTAAATAATTATAAATGTCTTCCTTTATGTTCTCAACACATTAATAATAAAATCTGGTGTGATGAATAGTGTTTTCAACTACATACAACCTAGAATCTTCTGGAAAGATAGTTTCAGTGAAGGCTTTTGTAGATTATGTGGTCCTGTGAACATATCCTGAGACATTGCTCTGTTTACATTAACTGAGGTGAGAACACCAAGCCAACAATTGGTGGCACCATTCTTTAGCTGGAAAATCCCGGACTTGACTACATTTGAAGAGAAAATGTTCACAGCTGTTTCTGCCAAGACAAAGTGTTAGTATGTAACATAGATGCTCAAGACTTCTCATGTAATAATCCAGAAATATAACTGATTTTTGTTCTAGATGAGAAGTAGGTTTAAAAATATATTAGTTTCCTGCGAGCATTATAAAAGACTTTGACAGACGCTAAATTGTCTCACAGTTCCAGGATATCACCATTGTGGGGATGTTAAGGGATTGGGAACTTTTACCAACACAAACACATTGACAGTAGTTGAGTCCTTCTAGGAATGAGATCTCAGCTATTCCCCAACATACACACTTGGGACAGGGCATGCCAGCACTTTTCACTCCCACATATTTTTATTATAATGCTCACCCATCTAGAAATACAGCATGAGTGGATCATACCTAGGCAGGGGTAAAATTTCTTTTGGCTGAAGAGGCTTTAGGAGCAATGGGGGAATCTTTGCTACATTGCGGTCTGTAGCAAACAAAGGTCCTTTTTCCTATTCCTTGGGCCTGCTGCCCTAGAGGGCAAGGAAGGTAACAGAGGGAGTCTGTTGCAGAGTCAGCCTAACATGATCCCTAAGGATGGGGAAGCAGTGAACCCACAGTTCTTTCACTGTAGTGTTAATGGCAGCTGCCTGAGTAGCACTCAGAGTGGTGGGAAATAGACACATAATTACTTTAAGTCAAAACGGCAGCATGAAGCCACACACAACCGGGTGCGACCTGATCTCAGAGGGCTGGCTCCTTGGTCTCATGGTTCTTAAGGGTAATACCTCCAGTTATTCTATCATTCCCCATGCAACACTCTCAGCAGGCTTGTAGCATAACCACTTTACTGAGCCAAGTTGTGTTAATGAGGCTGCTAACTCATAAATCCAGTGGTTTCCCAGAGATGTGACCAACAGTGAAATGTAGATACCAGGTGCCTTTTCAAGATAACCCCTGGCTATAGCATCTGGCACATTTTGTTAAACTGCATGGTCCTACGCAGATTTGAGGTTCTCACTGAGTCAGGCTGCAAGCGTGAGAGGGCTGTGAGCTTTCCAGGAGCTGGAATGTCAGAATCTATGCTGCCTGAATATGCTAGGACTTTGTTATACCAACCCCTACATAAGGAAGGAGTTCCCCTTTTCTGAACCTAGATATGGGTTGATAGGAAATGAGAAGATTTTCTTCCCCCTACAGCACCCTTGTTCTAGGTCTCTGAATCTTCCTTCCTATATCCAGCATTCTGCCACGCTCGCTTAGCTCAAGATGTAGCTTTTCCCCTCCCAATCCAGGGACTCTAAGCAGATACCTCTTTTCTTTCTAAAATATTTTTGATGGGGTGTGTTAGGAAACTCACTCATGCTTAAATTAAGCACTATAGAAATGATGGGAAAATTTTAAAATATATAAAAAGGAAAGTATTCTACCCATGCGCATTCTAAAAATGAAGCCAAATATAATCTTATTTTTCAAGAAAATTTTAAATAGGAATGAGAGCATTCTATACTATGAAAGTAGACCTCAAGTGTTATCATTACCTGAAACTGTTTATGTCATACATCCTGCATGCCCCTCGCTGACCACATTTCAGGGTTCCCCAATGTAAACAGGTTCTGTCTAGCAAAGCGCCAAAGTAAACAGGTGCAGGAATACCAGCTGCAATGAAGAGAGAATTTTTTCAAAACAAAACAGACAAACAAACAAATCAACGACCACAAAAACAAAACCCAAGCCCATTAAGAGGAAGAAATGAGATGGGGAAGAAGTTGCCATTTTACTTGAAAACATTTCAATTTTCCTATTTAAGAAAACAATATAACAAATTATGAATGAAATGTTATAAACTTGCTTTTAGGAATTATAAGTTAGTGCAAAGTTTCTAGATCACAACAAATGAAAACTATGGATAAGATGCTAAGAAATTATTCCATGAGTTCATAGATATGAACCTCATGTATTTTCTGAAATGTCTTGTGTTGTGTTTCTGTGTGTCCAACTAACAAAAACCATTTCCTACTGATTTTTTATTGAATCTACTAAAAGATAAAGGTTAACTAAGTTTAGGTAAGTTCTTTAAAAACAAGAGAAACATTTTTATTTCTATGACTACTTCATTTTCAGACAAATTACCAGTAGCCAGTTCCAAACACAAAGGCTTGTAAACTGAAGTTCAAAGTAGTGTGATCAGAACCCACCTATGTAAAAGAGATTTCATGTTTGTGGGACTTTCCTGCATATGGATACTTAGACTATTGCAGATCGAAAGACAAATTATCTTTACCTCTTTTATTGATAATTCATTGTCCCATTTCTGTGTCTGTCTTTATGTCCCTGTGGCTATTGCATGAAGCCTTTGGGGAAATATCTTGACTTAAGAGGCAGTATAGGAAAGAGGCCTTACAGTATCTAGCCTCCACCCACACAAACACTAAGAATGCCAACAGGTAGCATCTGAGTCTACAGCACAGAAATTCCTGCTTTTCTGTAACCAACGTACCTGACATTCTTACAGATATCTTTGAGAAGTACCTTGTATGTGGATTCCTTTTTCTCTAACTATAAACATCACAAAATAGCTCTCATGTTCTAACATGATATTTGATTCCAGACTAAAACCCTTATTCTCTTTAAGGTAAAGGGTGTGTTTGGGGTTGACAATGTGTGGTGGTTTGACTCTGATTGACTCTGAAAGCACCACTAGGTGTAGCCTCGTTGGCCTAGGTGTGGCCTTGTTGGAGGAAGTAGGTCACTGTGGGAGTGGGTGATGAGACCCTCCTCCTAGCTTCCCACGAGACAGTCTTTCCTGGCTGAAGTCAGATCAATATACAGAACTCTTGGCTCCTCTAGCACTGCCAGCAATGCTGCCGTGCTTCCTGCCATGATCATAATGGACTGGACCTCTGAAAGTGTAAGGCAGCCCTAGTTAAATGTTTTCCTTTCTAAGTGCTGCCTTGGTCATGGTGTTTGTCCACAGCAATGGAAACCCTTTACCCTAAGACTCAGGTAAAGGTTATCTTCGTATCAGAAAAAAAGTAATTGGTTACTAAGCTCTTAATATTGGTCTGATATGTTGAGGAAATTATTCATACCAAATACTCGTGTGCAAAATGTATGTAATCCAACTCCAAGTGACTTCTCTTCAGACTTGACAGACCTGAAAGAAATACATTCATACACACATACATATACATATATACATACATATATACATACATACACACATACATATACATATATACATACATACATATATACATACAAGTTCATTAGGCAAATTCATATCTGTCCTAGGATCCTCCCAATGACAATGGTACTTCATGATTATAATGCTTAAGATTTTCATCCTGAAGTGAGAATGTTACAGCTCTACCTCTGTGAAGCCCATACAGAAGAAGGTCGTCTCGCCTCTGAGCTCCACACACCTAAAGCAGGGCTGAGCCCTTTAACAGACGTTGTCTGCTAACTCAGATGAACAGTTTCCTGGTTACCATGGAAGATGCCATGCCATACCCATGATACCCCAAACCTTTGAAACCAGAAAACAAATAAATCATTATTCCCTTAAGTTTTGGGGTGCTGTTCTTACTTTGTTTTGGTTTGGTTTGTTTCTGTCCAGGCCTTTTGTTGGTGATAAAGCAAGCGCATGCCATAAAAGCAAATTGGAAATATGGCAAATGCAGTCCAACAAAACAGAGAAAGAATCCATTATGCACATTAGGACATTAAGAAAATGACTTTGTCATATAGAATTATTGACCTTAGGTGTTTTTTCCCTTGTACTGTCAAATAATAGACTTTAGGTGGTTTTGAGAATTAAATACAAAGTGGAGGCCTATTAAACACAAACTGAAAAATAATCTTGTAAATTAGGAATACAGAATCCCTTTTAAAAATGTGGTCTTTTCCAACCTAGTACACCCTTGGGTAAGAAAATCATAATACATGCAACTTGGAATTTCATTTAGGGAGTGACTCCATCAAGGAGTTCAAGAAAACACAACAGTGTAGAAGAGTCAGGATGGAAAACAAACGCTTTATCCATCATTCACATTGCAATCATCAAATTCAGCAAGAAAAAGCGAAGAAATACAAGAATAATAATTAGAATAGACCATAACCTTGGTACATCAAGAAATCACACATTTGGGCTAAAAGATTGCTCAGTGAGTAAGCTTCTTGCCTCCAAGCTGGACAAACTATTTCAATATGTGGAACCCACATGGTGAAAAGAGAACCAACTTCTGAGAGATGATCTCTTATTTCAATATGAATGCCATGGCTGTTGAAATACACACACACACACGCACACACACACACACACACACTCACAGATTCAGGTACACAGAAAATGTTTTAAATAATCATATATTAAAATATCAATTAACCTAGGTTGTTTGCCCCCCCACAACCAGTGGAAGAGTCAACATCAAAATGTAAGATAATTCAAAAAGTGAGGGATAGAAGTTAGAGCAGGCATGAAGCAAGCATGAGAGCACTTTGCACACTCTAACAGAAGAGTTCAGCTGAACTTCACCTAAGACTGTCCTCCTCTGTGAGTAAAATTCATCTTTATCAACTAACTGATCCTGCAGCTTTGGAACCGAGGCACCTGGAGTAGTGAGGGAGAAAGAATCATTTAACCACATCAGCTAAATCTGCCTGGCAGGTGATAGAGTGACAGATGTCACAGACAAATGACCCTCACTTTCAAGAATAATTCTTGTCTTATTCACTAGCAATCCTGATGCCTTCATCTGTCCATGAACTTATGAACAAGGCATATAGCACATCTCCATTTGGTGAATATTCAAAATATAACATCTTACAATGGAAAATGAATTAATGAATGAAAAAGGGCATATATCTATTCCAGTGAGTGTATATAATGAATAGAAGCAGGTGAAATGAAGAAAGGATAGGGAAAGGAAGGGTTAGACAATGAGAGAGAAGAAAAGAGAAGAGAGGAGAAGAGAGCAGAGGTGGGAGGAAGGGTAGGATAGTGTAGTTTAGGCTCAGGGAGGAGTGGGAAGGAAAGATAGGAGAAAGGAAAGGAAGAAATGAAAACAGATGTGAGGGGAGAAAAAGAGGGAAGCAATGGAGAAGGAAAGGAAAAAGAGGTTTGGGTAAGAAGGATGGGGGTGGAGGGCACAGAAAGAATGTGGAAAAGGAAATGGAAAAGCCCAGGGCAAAGAGAAAGAGAAGGGAGAAATGACAACCTTGGTTCACTCAAAAGGATAAAGTGTTATGAATCACACACCTTGGTTAATTCAACTTTGCTTCTCAATGCCAATGAGATAGGAAAAGATGGGGTTGAACTCCTTCCTCTTGCTAGTGGGTGTGAAGTTTGATAGACTGGTAAAAACATCTACTAATAATATAAAAATTTGAAGTTGGCTGTGCGACTTGCTCAGTTTGTGTGAGAATTTAATGTCTATCATTGCATTCATGTACCTCCTGCTTAAAGAATATCTATTATTGCCTTCGTGGCTTTTGTTAAAGACTGATTGGGCTCAGGATGTCAGGGAGGATTGGACCTTTTTACACAGAGAGTTTCACACTCTGCCAGTCAGTTCACTGAGTGCTAGACAGCTACCCTCAGTTGCCTAAACAAGAAGTCTGTTCATTTCGGCTTAATAAAGGAAGGAGATAGGAAAGGACAGGAAGGAAATTTTTCAGAAAACTTTAAATTACCATTAAATTTAGCAGTCCTTACTGTAACAGTCTTAATAAAGGAATCTTACTTAGAACATTGAGGTTCTTGGAGTCATGACTCCACGGGCCTTTCTTCAGGAAAAAATAAATTTAATAAATGACAAGAATAAACCTAGATGGCTCATTTGCATGGGACAGTGGGTGAACATGCTTGCCTCAAAGGCTTACTGATCCATGTTCAGTCTCTAGAGTCCAGGAATATATGTAAAAAAATTAAAATAAAAAGCCCAATTCAGTGGAATGCATATCTAATTCCCTCAGTGAAATAAGAGAAAACAGAATTGCTTGTAACCTTGGGCAGGTCAGCAGGAGTACACAGGCAGCACAACAGTAGGAATACCAAGAAAGATCATGCCTCAAATAGAAGGTGAAAGGAGAGAACAGTTTCCCCAACGTGTTGGCCTGTCTGCATTCTTGGAAGCACATAGGAGTCCACACCATGCACACATGTGCACACATAGCATACATACACTCCCATATGCACCCACTACTAAGGACGAAAGAGAGAAAACTAAATGAAGGGTTTACTTATTACCTCAGAAAAACCATGTACCCAGGTATGGCTGTAAGTGAGTAGATGAAACTGATAATTATTGTTAAGATTAAAAAGTACTGCAGCCTGTTGGCACACTCAGGACCTTTTTTACACAGACCCAGGACTGCAGACGAGTTTCCTAATGACTGAATGCAGCTGCAATCCTGAAACACCTGTCAAAAAAGAACAACAATATTAGGCTTAAATTTAAGCCTAATTTTCAGTATTGTCTGCACAGACAGTTGGATCAAAATGGAGAGCATTGGGTCAATGACATGACTCAGCGGAAGAGCACTCACATAATCTAAATGAGGACCTGAGTTTGGGCACAAATGCCATTAAATAAAAAAAAAAAACACTAAAATAATTAAAATGCAGGCTAATTGTCTTCTCTCTCTCTCTCTCTCTCTCTCTCTCTCTCTCTCTCTCTCTCTCTCTCTCTCTCTCTCTCTCTCGGTATCTCAGATTTTGTCATTAAAATATAAAAGGTAGATTTTAAAATTTGGTATGTTTTAAGCACACTAAGTAAATTTGTAAAAATTCACTTATTTTGAATTCACACTTTATCTTTACCTTATTTTTATTTGTTTGGTTTTTACTTTTATGTGTGTGCATGTACATGTGCTGTGTGTATGTGTGTGGTGTGCATGCATGTGCATGTATGTATCTATGTCGGCATATTTCTGTGCCATGGCATGCATCTAGAAGTCAGGAAACAATGTATGTTCTCTCATTCTCTCATGTGGAACCCAGAATATGATTCTGGTAGTAAGACTTGGTGACAAATGCCCTTACCCAGTTAGCCAAATTTCTAGCTTGTAGATAATTATTTTTTTTAATTAAATAAAATGTCCTTGTTTGTTTTTACCTTCTATTAAGTACTAAAATATCATGTGTCTCAGAATGTTGATGGAATAGTTAGGAACTTACTGATGAATGAAGTTATGTCCCCAAAGAGAAGTGTTTACTTGAAAAATAAAGCCAATATTTTTTGAATTGTTATGTTTCCAAGTCTGATTACCAACCACCTCTAAGTATTTTAACATGTTTAAGGAAAGGAAAGATGCTTGATTCTTTGTCATGCTAAACTATCATGATGGGGGACTGGGGAGATGGAACAGTCAGTAACGTCCTATAGTCCTATAGAAGCATGAGAACCTGAGTTCTTATCCCAGCACACATGGGAAAATGCATGAATAGAGGATGAGCTGGATTCACTGGTGCTCTGAAGGTGGGAACAGGTGACTCTCTGTGGGGTGGTGGACCATGAAAGGAAGCGTGATAAAGTCAAGCTAAAGGCTAGAAGCCCTAGAGACCCTGAAGGGACAGTGGGAGCTTTGCCTGCTCCCAGCACCAGGCCCCAGTTATGTACCCACAGCCCCCAATAGAGAGATTTGTGGCCATCAGTCGCATAAGGGCAACGCCCCCAAACCCTTCCACATGTAGGGGCATCCCTTACATCTCAGACCAAGACAATAGGAAAAGAAATGTGACCACAGTCAAGTAGGCTCAAAATAGACTTCTCCATGCTAATGAGGTACCTAGAGGCCTAGAGGGCGTTGCCAATGAGCTTCTGTCCCCAGATATTCCTCCCTGCAAAAGATATCTAATCCCATGCCCACCCTGAGAAGTGGGGTACGGTTTTATGCATCCACTTTCCACCATGACAGTAATCTGTTTGGAACCATGAACTGTCTCTTTTCATCAAGATCTGCTATTAGGTGCCATGGAGAAGGCCATTGTCTGCAGAGGCACATCCTAGTCTCCTGTAGTAGGCCTCTCTGTGCTCCCTGCCACAACTGCCACCAAACAAAGGTCAATCTTTCTGCTGGGACAAGCTAGACAGAAATCCCCCTTCTCCCCTCCTTGCCCCCACAACCTGGGCTAGACACTGTCCCCAGCCTATGGATACCCAACTCTCATTCTCAGCTCTTCATGGCCCCCAAGGGTACCTGGATGTCCAAAAGCCTGAGAACCCCACAGCCCTGGCTCTAACACAGGCCCGGGGAACCCTGAACTAGGGTTAGTCTCAGACTGAGCTTCTCCACCCCTGGAGCTCTGTCAGTGGAAGCATGGGGTAAATGCAGTCAAACTCCCCAAGTTTCACCCCACCAAGTAGCTGTGCCCAGTGTCAGATAGGGGCTAACAACTCTACAACTCCCTGGATTCACTTGCCAGGCAGCTTAGCAGAACCAGAAAATTCTAGGACACTGAGTTCCTGTCTCAGAAGCACAAAATACATGTGATCTGAAAGTCAAGGGGTACTCACCTTTTGGGGTCCATAGGCACATGCTCCTGCATACCACATACGCGTACCCACAATAAATGGATAGATAGATAGATAGATTAATAGATAGATAGATAGATAGATTAATAGATAGATTAAAAGATAGATTAAAAGATAGATTAATAGATAGATAGTTGACAAAAAGCTCATGATATGAAAAGTTTTTTGCCAACCTCAACTACACAGCAAGTCTGAGGTCATCCTGGGAATCATGAAACCCTATCTCAACAAAGGGAAAATTCTGTGCGGAGTAATTTATCAACTTTAATGTTGATTTTTATGTATGCTTCTGTATCTGTGTTGATACAAACAGGTTCGTGCTGTTGTCTAAGAAAGTCAGAAGAGTGTCAGATATCCTGGAGCTGGAATTCTGAGCTGCACCTTCTGTGTTGAGGGAACTAAATATGTCCTCTGAATGAGCAGCAACTGCTCTTTATACCTAAGTTATCTCTCCAACCCATTTAGAGCATTTAAACTCAGATCACTTGAATAATGATTTCAACTCTTGGTAATTACAAAATAAAGCTAAAAAACTCTGTCAATGTTTTATATAATCTCTGGGATTTGTAACATCAAGTATGCATATACAGAGGAAATTGAGTTGTTCTCAAAAAATATCAATCTATTTTAAGCAAAGACTATACTTTGCTTTTTAGCAGAGGAAGGTTTAGGTCATAGCACAGGTTAACTCAGCCCAAACACTAAAAGGATATTTACCATGTTGGTTCCAGTTCCAACAAACTTCTTACAGCCCGCAAGGCAGGCTGACATGTATGCTACACCATTGTCTCCACACACTGGATCCCATGTGTTCGTTGAGCAGCTACACCTTGTGTTGCAGTCAGCAAGGACCTTGCTCTCCACATGTAGTTGGTGCTGAACTCTAAAATGATTTAAAATAATGGTATGAATGCTGAAAAATCTACCCAAGCACTTTATTTTCTTTTTTTTCTCAGTATGTACACACACACACACACACACACACACATACACACACACACATGGGGGTGGGGGAGAGAGAGAGAGAGAGAGAGAGAGAGAGAGAGAGAGAGAGAGAGAGAGATTGTCATCTTTTCCCCAGAACAGAAACTAAAATCATTCACATATCAACATGTGGTCCTTATAGTATGATTTCACCGCACAAGTTATTTTTTCCCATGATCTCATGAATGTAATTTTTAGTTACATCCAAACCAAAAATAAAGTGCCTACCCTATGGGAAAACATTCTGCTGTCAGAGCTAAATTAAAAAGGGCTAATATCTCATTGATCTGCATGACAGGATATAATGAAAGAGGAATGATATAAACAAACTCTGCAACTTCCATTTATAAGAAACTCTTAGCTCCTAAAATGGAATGTTTGACTGACCACACATGCTCTTCTGAGATAGAAAGTGCACAGCACTGACGATGAGATTTAAAAAGGAAAATGTGGGAGTCTGGAGGCTGAATTTAAATCCTGTTTCCCAAACCCACCATGGAGTCAGCATGACAGGAGATGGACTCAGTATGTACAACTCTACTCTGGTGGTGTTGGAGCCATTTTCTTTAAACACACTAATCCTCACACCCTGAATTTCAATTTGCACATCTCCAAAGTGATGGAAAATTTCCTATATGAAAATTAAATAAAATCAGATTTTATATATATATATACATATATGTATATATATACATATATGTTTATATGTTGTATATAATTATACAATATATAAATACTTATTTTATATTTGAAATCATTTAAATACTATAATTCTTAAGAATGTTGAAAGAAATTTTAATTTTAATCTCTCTGTCTCTTTTTCACGTTCCCTCTCTGTCATGAGTGTTTTGGGGGGGCAGTTTGTATGTAGGAACAGGTTTACAACAGCATGCATGTGTGCATGTGTGCATGCGGTAATCAGTAGATAATCTTCCACTTGTTAGAGACAGAGTCCCCTGTTGTTCACTGCTTGCTGCAAAATGCCAGATTAGCAGATTCATGAACTTTAAGGTTTCCTCCCTGTGCCACTCAGCTCACTGCAGGAGTTCTGGGATTATAGATACCCTACAAAGTCTACTTTAAATGGGTTCTGTGGATCTGAACTCAGGTCCCTTTGCATGAATCTTTACTGCTGTGTTCCCTGGCATTCTGAAAGAGACCTCAAGTATATGGTTTACTTCATTTTAACTGATTGGTTGATCTTATAACTATGCCCTAAATTAAGTTTTAAATTTCTCAAGCTAATATATAATATGGCCAGGAAACACATAAAACGCAAAATTTAAGATTATAGAATGTGATATACTTATAGCAGTGACATTTATAAGCATACACATTAATTGACTTATGTATTAGATTCAATTATGTTAAATTTGAGCCCATTGTAGATACTTATGAAGGCTTGCAGCCTGCACAGTCAACTTTAAAGCTACCTCTTTATAGGAGTATGAAATACATGAATAATCTAGGCTACATAGCCTCAGGCTTTGTTACACTTTACAGCAGACTAGGGTATCACCAACCATCCACATGAATGTGGAATAAACTTACACACTGATAGTCTTCAGGTCTCTTTAATAAGCTCACACCTTGCATGAGATGGCATAAGATTGATGAATGGGAGAAAATATAAAATAACCATGGATCGCTGCCATAGAGTGATAATAAAGTGATCTGTCGATGAAGAGATTGAACCAGCAATTGTGAGATTGTTTTGATCTTCGTTAGGAAACAACGTACCCTTTGTAAGAGGTGGTTAATCCAGCAACTGCTGCATTGTCACAGGTCAACATAAAGTGACAAAGAAAAAGAAGATATTCAAACACCGATAGGCAAAATGCTAGGTATGCAGCTTTCTTGACAGTAATCTTAAACTTCTTCATAATAAAGCCACCAATTAAATACCCGAGGCATACGGGAGGTAAGCTATAAACACCTGTAAACACAAGTGAAGCAGTATTCATAAGAACATCAGAAAAGTAAATGTCATCTATTTGTCCAATACATTTTACACAAGAAACCATTTATCTTAAATCTATCTTCACTCTACCCCTATTCACTCATGTATTATATAAAATGAGGTTTACAAATGCCCATAACACCACTTTAAAAACACATTTACTTAATCATTTGCAGAAGGTTATAAACACCTTTATGAGCATCACACACACACACACATACACACACACACACACACACACACACACAATATTAAATATTTCACTTGTTTCTTTCCACTCTGTGTATTGGGAATTTGACTTTGCTCCAGGTGATTTTGAAGGTTGCTACTGAGTCTGTATTTATCAAGTGTCAAACATTGTGTGCATCATTGATGTCCAGCATTTTTCCTCCCTGACTCTCTTTCCAAAGAAGGAGATAGAGAGAGAGAAAGAAGAAAGCCTGTGTAGGATAGATTCACACAGCACTAGCCCCATCTTCTACAGCTCCAGTTAATTTTTTTCAACTTAGGGTGAGGATTGGGATTTGTACTTTTAGATAATTTTAGATTATGTGGCAGCCCATGATCCTCAGTTTTCAAGGGTAAAGTAGGGTCCCTGACTTTCGTATAACTAACAAGAAAAGCAGTGTGGCTACCCAGACCAACAGGGGTCTGAGACGGTGAATTAGGAGGAATGTGGAGATCAAGAACTGCAGTCCAGATGGAAAATGTGAGTATAAGATGTAAAAGCCAAGTGAGTTAACTCTATATTCCTCTTTGAATCAACATATTGATATTTGAAAACTGACTAATATGAGCACCTCCTAAGATTTCTATAATCATGATAATTTCCTTTCAGTTCAGAGAAAAATCAGAGAGGGAATTTCAGGCTTTTTCTTCTTTTATCCTTTCTAGATTTTCTTGGAGATTAGAAGGAAGACATTTACAAGGCTATCCTAAGATATTTCATTTCCTTGTATTCTCCTAATTACATTATCTTACTGTTAAACATGTCCTTGTGTGAGGGGTAGGTGCTACTAAGTAATAAATGAACATACATACCTATGAGGAATATTGCCTCTGCAGTAGATTTTCCATACTGCTGTTCCAGGTATTTGGGCAAGAACGTAAATGTATTAATAAAGCCATTCACCTGGAGCACACTTGTAAGGATGAAAAGCATGTAAATCGGATTGCAGAAGAGCCTCTTCATGAACGTCAAGAAATCTGAAACAAGTAAGCATACAGACCACCAACCTAACTCAGCCTTGCATTCTGTGCCCAGCGATCCTCTGAAATATCACTGATTCTTTATTGTAACACATCTTTAGAATTTGGAACTAAAGTTCTATATCATTGTTTAAGTCATGTTGAAGTTAGTGACACAACAGGCTATATATGAATCAAAGCACAACTGTGAGAACAAACAAAATGATTAAAAGATGGGATTGTGTCTCTGGCCACACTTTCATTTGCTTCTCTCTCCCTTCCTTCTCAGGCATTCACCAAAGAGTGATGTCTGTTTTCTGGAATCAGTGAGGAATGGAGTTTGATGAAGTTGCATTTCTGGTTCTGATGGTATCACACCTTAATGCAAGAATGAATAAGCTAACAGATTATGAATACTCCAGGAATCACCCTACAGCCCAGACAACCCCAGCATCTTACCAGATCTTCAGAGGACACACATTAGAAGCATATATTGATTATCATAAATGCCACAATTCAAAAGTCTCACTGTAAGTAATGCCAGTCAGTTTATGTATATCAGGAACCTTCCAAGTTTTCCCTCTTTAAGAAGCTGAAAGTGTTTTTCCACTGGATGGTTTTAGCACCTTTATCAAAGATCAAGTAAAGATGGGTGTGTGGGTTCATTTCTGGGTCTTCATTTCTAGATCTTCTATTCCATAGATCTACCTGTCTGTCTCTGTACCAATACCATATAGTTTTTATCGCTATTGCTCTATAATACAACTTGAGGTTAGGAATGGTTATTCTCACAGAATTTTTTGTTTATTGTTGAGAATAGTTTTCACTATCAACTGGCAGTTAGCATGTAGAAGAATGCAAAATGATCCATTTTTATCCCCTTGTACCAAGCTCAAGTACAAGTGGATCAAGGACCTCCACATAACACCAGATACACTGAAAAAACTAATAGAAAAGAAAGTGGGGAAGCACCTTGAACACATGGGCACTGGAGAAAATTTCCTGAACAAAACACCAATGGCTTATGCTCTAAGATCAAGAATAGACAAATGGGACTTTATAAAACTGCAAAGCTTCTGTAACGCAAAGGACACTGTCAATTTAACAAAAAGGCAACCAACAATTGGGAAAAGGTCTTTACCAATACTACATCCAATAGAGGACTACTATACATTATATACAAAGAACTCAAGGAGTTAGACTCCAAAGAGACAAATATCCCTATTAAAAAATGGGGTACAGAGCTAAAGAAAGAATTCTCAGCAGAGTAATATTGATTGGCAGAGAAGCACCTAAAGAAATGTTCAACATCCTTAGTCATCAGGAAAATGCAAATCAAAACAACCCTGAGATTGCACCTCACACCAATTAGAATGGCTAAGATCAAAAACTCAGTTGATAGCAGATGCTGGTGAGGATGTGGAGAAAGAGGAATATTCCTCCATTTTTGGTGGGATTGCAAGCTGGTACAACCACTCTGGAAATCAGTCTGGAGGTTCCTCAGAAAATTGGGCATAATATTATCTGAGGACCCAGCCATACCACTCCTGGGCATATACCCAAAAGATGCTCCAACATATAACAAGGGCACATGCTCCACTATATTCACAGCAGCCTTATTTATAATAGCTAGAAGATGGAAAGAGCCCAGATGTCTTTCAAAAGAGGAATGGATACAGAAAATGTGGTACATTTACACAATGTAGTACTACTCTGTTATTAAAAACAATGACTTCATGAAATTATTAAGTAAATGAATTGAACTAGAAAATACCATCCTGAGTGAGGGTAACACAATCACAAAAGAACACACATGATATATATTCACCGATAAATAGATATTACCTCAAAGGCTGAGAGTACCCAAGATATGATTCACAGACCACATGAAGCTCAAGAAGAAGGAAGACCAAAGTGTGGATGCTTCAGTCCTTCTTAGAAGGGGGAACAAAATACTCACAGGAGGAAATACAGAGACAAGGTGAGAGCAGAGACTGAAGGAAAGGCCATCCAGAGACTGCCACAACTGGTGATCCAACACACATACAGTAACCAAACCCAGACAATATTGGGGATGCCAAGAAGTGCAGGCTGACGAGAGACTGATATGGCTGTCTCCTGAGATTTTCTGTAAGAGGTGGACAAATACAGAGCCAGAGGCTTGCAACCACCCATTGGACTGTGAACCAGGTCCCAAATGGAAGAGTTAAAGAAAGGTCTGAAGTAGCTGAAGGGGTTTACAACCCCATAGGAAGAACAACGGTATCAACCTACCAGACACCCCAGAGGTTCCAGGGACTAAACCACCAACAAAAGAGTAGACATGGAGCAACCCATGGCTCCAGGTGCATATGTAACAGAGGATGGCCTTGTTGGGCATCAATGGGAGGAGAGGACCTTGGTCCTCTGGAGCCTTCATGCCCTAGTGTAGGTGAATGCCAGGGCAGGGAGGTGGGAGGGAGTAGGTGGTTGGGTGGAGGAGAGGCAAGTGTTGGGGAATGTGATAGGGGGGTCCAAAGGGGAAACTATGAAAGGGGATAACATTTGAAATGTAAATAAAGAAAATACCCAATAAAAAAGAAAGAAAAACAAAAGAAGCAGAAAGTCGAGTTTGTAGCCTGTCTCTAGGGAATGGATTGGCTCTCACTAAAGATAATTTGACTGAAATCCACGATTAACAGTCTTTTTCTTTTTCATGTCTTCTGTCTTGATTTTTCTAATTTTATACTACCCTTCATAAATTGCCTCAAGTTTCATTTTGATAAAAGTGCCAAGAATAAAACACTTATCGGTAGAGACATAGCAGTTTAATAAAATGAAATGGTTTCTCGTGGCAAAACCCATCTTTGTGAGTGTATGATATGGTTGCAGTCAGTTTTCCTGGGAGCTTCTGGACTCACCCATGTTTGTTGACATCCCTGACCTCCTAAACGAATCTCCAAGGTTCACAGTTATTTTCTGTGCGTCTTATTCTCTGCTAAGCTCTTTCATAGTATTGAAGTTTAGGTTGATCTGGTAGACCACAAAGTTGTACACATGTGAACATTTGTATTTTCTGGAGAATCTTAAACATGACTATGATTCTAAGTAGGTTCAAGCCTCTGCACTGACTCATAGTATGACTGTCTCCTCAGCCATGGTCTCTAATGCTTTAAGACATGTGACCATTCAGCTCACATTGCTGTTGGAGGTTGTGTATGGTCGGGAAAATAGCAATGTCATAAATAAAATGCCCACCATAGGAGTTTGTGCCAGAACAACACAGAAACCCAGGCTATAACTCGCTACTACCTTCATTTGACAGGTAAATCTCTGGTGTCCCGGTCTTCCAGTTACACACTTTCAGAATTCCAGAGCCCAAGCCCTTACATCCTAACTCTGACTTCTGGAGAATACTACACAACTGTGAAAACAGTGCCATGTTTTAAGAATGGGCACTGTTGAACAACACTCTGCTGGCCCACCATAGTATCTCAAAGCAGCATCTCTACTCTGAATAGTCAGTTAGTAGCATTCCTGCTGATTTTAGGACAGTTCATTATAAGGGAACAATACTCCCATAAACTACCATATACCTTCAAATATAGAGGATTGTATCATCTCTCAACCTTGACTTCAAGGATGCTCATAGCTAAATGTTATTCTTATCAAACAGTTTTTTATCTTTGTCTTTATCTTTGACTTCTGATTATTTTTTTAACTTGGACTAATTTTTTTGTAATTTTTTTTGTAAAATAGGACTGCCAAAACAGATGGGAAAATATATTTGCTCATTGAGTGTGTAGATTGACTTAAACTTTTTATTAATCTAATCTAAAATAAGCCAGGTTCCCTATCATTTCAAGTGGTGACCGTGGAAGATATTTAATACATCTGAGTAGGGACATTTAAGGACAAATTGTCTTAACTCAGCAAAAGTGACAGGTGCCCACTAAACACCGATCCATGTAAACCAAATAGAATTTAAAGTTTTCATGTTTGCCTTTAGTGATTCCAAGATTTTCCTCTCTGGCTTGTCCTCTATATTTCTCAACTTTGCCATCTTTAGTCACAGCGACATTCTCCTGTTGTCCTTTCTTTGGAAGTGCTTTCGGCAAAAAGAAAAAGGGGATGCTGGTCAGGATATTCACTCCTGCACAGATCAAAAAGCCAATCCACCAAGCACCAACCCAGCGTGTATCACTGGGTGTTATGGTCAGGTCATCTGTAAAGAAATGATAATATTGTATTAGTTTGCATAATTTTTCCTCAGTAAACTATAGAAACATTTTTGATTCATATTCATCTAAACATAATCTTTATATATAATTATTCACCATTCACAGATTTGTTATCATTCTTGTTTGTGCCTTGAACTTGTGATCATCTTTATCTGCTTCCCACGTGCTGGGATGGCAGGGATCTACCACCTCACTGGGCTAATTCAGACCTTTAGAAAAAGTATCTGAGGTTGATCTATTCTGTGAAGTTAAATTAAGTGAGAAGAAAGGGGTCTGAAGTGGTACATGTAGTAATAGTTAATAATCAATTAAAATTACAAAAGAAATTATGGGGAAAAAGTTTATCTCAAAAAGACAGAAACAAGATATATTAAAGGAACCAGGTTTATTCTGATGTATTCAGGTCTTAAAACACCACAGTGGGTGAGGAAGGAACCAGAGAGACAGTTCAGTACCAAGAGTTACTTATGCTTTTGCCTGTAATTCTGATTTCAGGAGATCTGACTTCTGATCTCAGCAGGCACCTCCACAAACAATTAGACATACACATATACATAAAATTAACAAAACAAGATACATGGTTTCCAATTATTTTTTTTTCATTTTGTGTATTCATTAAAAATTAACTATTTGGGGAAGAAATGGGGATGAGAACAGGAGGGATGAAGTTCGGGGAGGTGAGAGGGAGAGGGGTCTTGTAGAGACACCTAGAATTGGAAGTCATCTCTGGGATGAACTAGAAACCTAGGACAATGAAAGTTCCCAGGAATCAATGAGGATAACATTCCTAAGACTCCCAGTAATGTGGGATATGAAGCCTGAATTCATCATCTCCCATAACCAGCAAAGACTTCCAATGATGGGATTGGGGACCAACCCACTCACAAATGCTTACACCCACAATTTGTTCTGCCTGCAAGATATGCACTGATAAGAGATGGAGAAGAATTTGAGGGATGAGCCAACATGAGAGAGAGCCCAACCCTGACACTATAAATGATACTCTGCTATAGTAGCAGAATGGAACCTAATATATTTGTAATCAGAGAGGCATACCCAGCAAATAATCAAAACAGATGCAGAGAGCCACAACCAAACATTAATCGGAGCTTAGGGAATCCTGTGGAAGAGGGGGACGAAGGATCAAATGAGCCAGATGGGGTGACACAACAAAAAATCCTGCAGAACAAATTAACCTGGGTCCATAGGTGCTCCTAGATACTGAACTGCCAGCCAGTGTGCGTGCATGAGATGAATCTAGGCCCTCTGCACATATGTTAACAGTTGTACAGGTTGGTCTTTATGTGGTCTTGTAAGCCAGGAGCCTGGGCTGTTTCTGACTACATTGCCTGCTTTGGATCCCTTTCCTCTAATTGAGCTCAATAGAAGAAGGCACACCTAGTCATACTGCAACTTCCTGTGCCAAGGTATATCTGTGTAAGTGGATGGTATATCTTTGGAGTGGATGGAGGGGGAAGTAGATGGGAGACAGAAGGTAAGAGGGAGGAACTGGGAAGAGAGGATGGAGGGGAACCTGTGATAGACATGTAAAGTAAATAAAAAACATAATTAATAAAAATATTAAATAAAGAAAAATAATCCAGTTTTATCTAGCAGTTTGTGGTAAAATATTTTCCATCAGTAAATGAGCTTTTCTGTCTGTCATGTGAAAATTTAATAAATTGGTGACCATCACATAACAGGAATATTTGTTTTGTTATCCAGAGTGACTGCATCATTGGAAAAAATAAAAACTGTGTAAGTAAAAATTTTAAAACAAAAATATGGCTGAAAAGTGGTGAGAGAATGGAGGATTTTGAATCAGAATTTGACATATTATCCGTAGCTCAGTATCCCTTAGGTCTGCCATCTGTAAGCAGTGTTCATGTAAATTATGATCAAGGGAGGCAGTGGTATAGCATTCCTGATAATTCTCACACACTTTAGAGGATGGACTTTGTAGAATAAATATTTTATGGCACCTGTCAATAACAAATTGGATGGTCTATGGCTTTGGCAGAAAATAGGAAGTGGAACATCTGGGAGACAGAAGAATTCTGGGATAATGCTAGGTATGGGAGATTTGCCTGAGAAGATGTGACAATTATGGGATGGTCAGAGAACGGCCTAACTGTATGGCCAAGGTATTTGTAGATATTTTTTGAGTCTGAGTCTTTTTTTCTGGGAGCATGGGGCTGGGAGAAAGAACCAGACTTAACTTCTACAAATGTCACCCAACCACAGCATAGAACCAAACTACCTTGAGATAACTTTCTGGATAGAGGGATCAATTCTCCGTGAAAACAAAACACCTATAAAGCTCTGCTTTTTAAGAAAAGAAAAGAAAAAAAGCATTGCTTTAAAACTTTTCTACTTTTATTGGTTATTTTACTTACATCTCAAATGTTATTCCACTTTCCCCTCCACAAACCCCCTATGCCTTCCTTCTTTCCTTAGTTCCTTCTTTCCTTCCTTCTTTCCTTCCTTCTTTCCTTCTCCCTGCCTCTATGAGGATGCTTCCCCACCCAGCCACCCACTCCTGCCTCAGCTGCCTAGCATTCCCCTACCCTGGATTATCAAGCCTCCACAGCACCAAGTGGCTCCCCTTCCATTGATGCCAAATAAGGCAATCCTCAGCTACATATCCAGCTGGAGCCATGGGGTATCCCCTGTGTACTCTTTGGTTGATGGTTTAATCCATCGGAAATTTGGGGGGTCTTGTTGATTGATATTATTGTTCTTCCTTTAAGGTTGCAAACCCCTAAAACTTTTCTAAAAGAAGGATCCTGCATATAGAAAGGCTACAGCTAGGGAGAATGGAGGTCTATAAACAGTATGTAGTGGATGGGAATGTACACAACCTTCCATAGTACCAACAGCTCAGTTTGGGTCATACAACTAAGGCCCAAAGATGTGCACAAGCAACAACCAGAGTGCACCTCAAGAGAGGAGGAGATGAGCTGTTTCTAAGCTCCAGGCACAGGGTTGGGAAGGAATTTAAAGACTCTAACCCTATCCTACCATAGGTCCACTATACTCGTGGAGTAGGCAGAGACCAGAGGATCGGGCCTCACCAAACATGGCAGGACATATGTATTTGAGATTGTCAGTGGACAGAAACCCCAAAAGTTCAGTCCAGGACTGGTTGGAGCTAGGAGAGCAAAATGGCTCCCAGAAAACAATGAAGCCAGGGTGGGGACCCCTGCTGATAGACAAAGCTGCTTCCAAATGACAGTTTAAAACTGATACTTTTTTTTTGCTTAATAGTAGGTAGGAATGTCCTTAGTAATTTAAAAAATAAGTACATATCAATCTTAAATTTATATAAAGAAAGAGAATATAGGTATATTTATCCACATGAGGTATGTTAGATTTCAATTTGTAAGATAATGCTTTTTTTTTCTGTTGTCAAAAAGCATTTTGCCTTAGTAAAAATATTCTACTAGTTAATGTAAGAATTGGGGCTGACAACCAACCAGAGCTTCCAGGGACTAAGCCACTACCCAAAGACTATATATACATGGACTGACCCTGGGCTCCAACTGCATAGGTAGCAATGAATAGCCTAGTAAGAGCACCAGTGGAAGGAAAAGTCCTTGGTCCTGCCAAGACAGAACCCCCAGTGAACGTGATTGTTGGGGGAGGGTGGTAATGAGGGGAGGATGGGGAGGGGAAGCCCATCTAGAAGGGGAGGGGGAGGGGCTAGGGGGATGTTGGCCCAGAAACTCGGAAGGGGAATAACAATCGAAATGTAAATAAGAAATACTCAAGTTAATAAAGATGAAAAAAAAAAAAGGATTGGGGCTCAGTTTATTGCTTTTATCTTTCAAGGAGAAGAAATTATCCAACTAAGGAATTCAGAGGCCACTGGGGAAGAGAAACATCTAAAGAAAAATGATGGATCAATAAGATCCCAGGAAAGGAGTAAAAGAGACATATAAAAAATAACATTGTTGGGGTTGGGGATTTAGCTCAGTGGTAGAGTGCTTGCCTAGCAAGCATAAGGCCCTGGGTTCGGTCCCCAGCTCCGAAAAAAAGAAAAAAAAATAACATTGTTATGTTTATTTACTGTACTTGTTACTCATCACCTTGGCAGTGAAGAATATAGATGGCTTTTGTTAGAGGAGATAAATAAGCCAAATAAATACACATCATAGAGACAGTGTGGTACTGCTTGGCAATGTGTTTAAGTGTGTGCTTAAGCACTGACATGGAAAGGAATTTAATATAGTTGAATATGGTGAAGAACATTGAAGTAAGAGAAAAAAGAATAATAGACATATCTACAGAAAAGTAAATCTCTAAAAAATTAAGGGAGATTGAGATAAAAATTGATTCAACTCTTTTTAAGAGTACACAGATGCTAAATAAATATACTCATGCCTTTGATCCCAATACTTGGGTGAAAAATCAAAAACAGATATATTCCTTGTAAGCTCAAGAGAAAATCTAGAACTGTTGGGCTACATAGATGAACCCTGTATTAATAAATAATAATAAATATATTTCATTATAGAGGAGTATATTGGGTACCATAAGTCTTGTTTTGATTTGTCAATATGAACATGGTTACATGGTCAATGTAATGGTGATATTATATATCCTCTTTGAGAGTAGTCAAAATGGAACAGACCTGGATAGAAAAGAGACTGCTATTGGATCAGTCTATACTTATAATGACTTCAAACCACTGGACAGGGGGAGAAGGTATGCTATGCTAGAGGAGAAAATTTGTGCATTTATCAATAGGAAAAAAGAAAAGGTAGAATTTACCCAAAGTAATAAGGATCAGATTTGACAGAAGAAGACCCCCTGAAGATCTTAGCTGTGAACAGGAAGAAAGAAATCAAGAAGACCAAACAGAATAGGTAACATGATTTGCTGACTCCTGGATATGGAACAGCCCTTACACTGGCTGAAACAGGAAAATGTCTCTAACCAGAACTTCAGCTATCCATAGCCAATGGATCTTGTTGGCTAAAGTGCCTTCAAGATTCAACATGCCATCCTTTCATAAGGCTTTGATGGAGGTTTATATTGTAGTTTGGTTATACAGTCCAAACTAACTTAAGAAAAACAGGTGTTTTTCACCTGCTCAAAGAAAAAGGGGGGGGAGGTGGGAGGGAGAAAGAAAGAAAATGAAGAATCTTCATTAACTGATCTGCACATGTTGCACTTTCCATACATTGTGTTAATAGGAGAATATATGTTATCCCTAAAAGCTTTATGTTCATAGAAAAAAAAATAACCAGAAAGATAGCCATGACAAGATTTGCCTTTGGGATGCTGAGGCTTAACACTCCAGCATCCTGCCTGATACTACCTCAGACTACATCAATGCTGTTTCTTCTAAAGACTTATTTCTAGGAAAACTTCATAACATCTAGTTCATCTGGTCCAACCTCACAGAATGTTCGAATCAGGATTTCACTTAATCCGGAACTTTCTTGGAACATAGACTGGAAACCAATGCTACAGCTAGGTTTCCTAAGACTTAACCATTTTTCCTAATTTTTCTTGGACCCCCCCAAAAGAAAACTTAGCCCCATTCCAAAGAGGTGAGGTGGAGGATTTTTGATCATTCAGTGAGTGCTGGTGGTTTGTTCTCATTTAATATGGGATGGTTACAATTAGTTATGGTCTCAGACTGGAAGAAGACCAAATGGGGAGCTTAGATTCAGGGATTTCTTTTTTCCTTTTTTTCCTTTTTCTATCCATTTTTCCTTATTAGGTAAAAGAAAAGGGTTAAAAAGAAAAGGAGAGACATATAAATATTACAAGAATATTAGACAAAAAGAGGTAGATTATTGAATTTACTCAAACACAACCAAACAAAAAAATATAACCATAATCTTACATTGGTGGAGCTCTTTACAGTTTGAGGCAAAATTGAGGTTATATTTTGTTAAATTGGTATAAAGTTTTGTATAGTGACAGAAATTTTGTTTTGATACATTGATATAAGTTATTGTGTATTGATACAAATTTAAGGTTATTTTGTTACACATAATATGTATAGGTTTTCAATGTTTATTTGAGGTATTGTATAATTCTTGAAGATGCAATGTAAAGTTCTAGTCCTTTTGAAAGCTGCTCTGACAAACTGTTAGGGATAAATAAAACTACAAATTAATACTCAGTCAAACTCATAGTCATATTAGATCCTAGTTTAGTTAATTACAATAAGATATTTTCAAAGTTATTCAGATAGCAAATAACTAAAAATAAATAGTGTCTGATAATTCAGATATACTATTAATAGTTTTCAAAAACATCAGAAATCTACAGAATAAGGCATTTAACATTGTTTCATTATTAGCAGTCTTTTTGACTAGGATACAACTCTGCTCCTAACAGTACCACCCTTCCACTTCAAGGATTACGAGCATCAGTAACAACCTCCATATGGAGTTTGTTCAATTGTGGCAGGCTAGCCACTGGGCAAAACATGCCCATGCTTCAACTATAGCCTCACAACATTGAGGATTTGGAAACTGATGAGGTTACCTCATATATTCAGGCAGGAACCCCATTTGAGAGTTTGGGATACTACCCCAACCACAAAACTTTTGACCCAAAATTTATCCTGTCTACAAGAAATACAGAAATGAGGGATAAAGCAGAGACTGAGGGAATGGCCAATCAATAAACCATCCAACTTGAGATCCATCCCATGGACGAGAACCAACCTTTGACACTTTGATATTGATATGCTTGCAGACAGAAACCTAGCATAACTGTCCTCTGAGAGGCTTTCCCAAGAAGGTGACTGAAACAGATGCAGAGACCCACAACCAAACATAGGATAGAGCTTGAGGAGTCTTACAGAAGAGTTGGAGGAAGGACTGAGGACCCAGAAGGGGATAGGAACTACACAGGAAGATCAATGGAGTCAACTAATCTGGATCCTTGGAGCACTCAGAGATTGAACTACCAATTACAGAATATAGAAGGGTTGGGAACTGGTTATAATGCTTTGTCTTAATTTAGCTTCCAAAAGTCATAGTTCCAAATGTTTAAGATCCTTGCCCCAAGTGGCTTTGATTGGTAATAAAGAATGGCCATACAGCCAATGGCTGGGCAGGAAGGACTTTTAGGTTTCACAAGCAAGAAACCAAGGGAGAGAGGGAGGGAAGAAGAGAGACACAACAATGGGGGAGAAAAGAGAATAAACTTAAAGGCCCACTGACTTGTAAGAACCAAGGTAAGTGGCAACAGGAGTCACTTGCCTGACTGGGCCTGGGGCAGCTGAAATAAAATATAGATTTAGCAAATATTAATTCTAGAATACCAAATAGGAATGTGTGTTAGCTACAGGGAGGTTCAGAAATGCCCACCCATTGATCTAGTCAAGGCATATCAAAATTAGCTAGCATTCATATTTCTTTCCTTCACAAATTCAGAGTTCTTGAGTGGATACAATGACCTGTACCTGCCAAGAGCCAAAACAGTTTAACTAACTCTCTGATACATACATGGGCTATACCTAGGCCTCCACATATATATGTAACATATGTGAAGCTTGTATTCATGAGGGTTCCAAACAACTAGAATGAGGGCTATCCCAAAGGCTGCTGCTTGTCCATAGGATATGCCCTTCTACCTGGATTTCTTTCTGCCTTATCTGGTCTCAGTGGGAGAGGATGTGCATAGCCCTAAAGAGACTTGATGTGCTAGGGTGGGGAGCGATAGTCGGTGGTTCCCCATCCAATTAGAGGAGAAGGGGAGAGGGGATGAGGGAGAGATTTTGGGTGGATATAACCAGGATATTAAGTGAATAAATTAAAAAGAAAAAAGGCAGACCTATCAGAATGACACCAGACTTTTCAACAGAGACTATGAAAGCTAGAAGATCCTGAACAGATGTCATACAGACCCTAAGAAAACACAAATGCCAGCCCAAGCTACAATATACAGCAAAACTCTGTATTACCATAGATGAAGAAACCAAAATATTCCATGGCAAAATCAAATTTGAAGAATATCTTTACACAAATCCTGCCGTACAAGGATAATAGATGGAAAACTCCAATACAAGGAGGAAAACTGTACCAGAAAAAGCAAGAAATTAATCATAGTTCAACAAACCCAAAAGAAGATAGCAACAAAAACATAATTCTACCTCTAACAACAAAAAATAACAAGAAACAACAATCACTACTCCTTTCTATCTCTTAACATCAATGGACTCAATTCCCCAATGAAAAGACATAGATTAACAGACTGAATACGTAAACAGAACCCAGGATTTTGGTGCTTGCATCAAAAACACCTCAGAGACAAAGACAAACACTATCTCTGAGTGAAAAGCTGGAAAAAAAATTCCAAGCAAATGGTTCCAAGAAACAAGCTGGAGTAGCCATTCTAATATCAAATAAAAAGTGACTTTCAACCAAAAGTTGCCAAAAAAAAAAAACTAAGAAAGGGCACTTCATACTCACCAAAGGAAAAATCTACCAGGATGAACTCTCAATTCTGAATATTTATGCTCCAAATGCAAGTGCACCTACATTCTTAAAAGAAACCTTACTAAAGCTCAAAGCATACAATACAGCACACACAATAATAGTAGGAGACTTCAACACTCCACTCTCATCAATGGACAGATCATGGAAACAGAAACTAAACAGAGACACAATGAAACAAACAGAAGTTACGAACCAAATGGTTTGCCAGATATCTAGAAGACATTCCATCCTAAAACAAAAGAATATACCTTCTTCTCAGCACCTCATGATACATTCTCCAAAACTAACCATATAATCTGTCACAAAACAGGCCTCAATAGATACAAGAAGATTTAAATAATCCCATGCTTCCTATCAGATCACCATGGACTACAGCTGGTCTTTAATAACAGCAAAAGCAACAGAAAGCCCACATACACATAGAAGCTGTACAATGCTCTACCAAGTGATAACTTAGTTGAGGAAGAAATAAAGAAAGAAATTAAAGACATTTTAGAATTTAATGAAAATGAAGGCACAACATACCTAAACTTAAAAATATCCTGAGTGAGGTAACCCAATCACAAAAGAAAATACATGGTATGCACTCACTGATACACAGATATTAGTCCAAAAGCTCAAAATAGCCAAGATACAGTCCACAGACCACATGAAACTCAATAAGTAGGAAGACAAAAGAATAGATGATTCAGTCCTTCTTACAAGGGAGACCAAATATTCACAGGAGGAAATACAGAGGCAAAGTGTGGAGCAGAGATTGAAGGAAATGGCATCCACAGACTGCCCCCACTGGGGATCCATCCAATATACTGTCACCAAACCCAGACAATATTAGGGATATCAAGGAGTGCATGCTGACAGGAGCCTGATATAACTATCTCCAGACATGCTCTACCAGAGCCTGACAAATATAGAGGCACGTGCTCGCAGCCAACCATTGAACTGAAAACGGGGTCCCTAATGGAGAAGTTAGAGAAAGGACTGAAAGATCTGAAGGGGTTTGCAACCACACATGACAAGCAACAATATCAACCAACAAGACACTCCAGATTTCCCAGAGACTAAACCACCAACCAAGGAGTACACATGGAGGGACCCATGGCTCTAGCCACATATGTAGCAGAGGATGGCCTTATTGGCCATTGATGAGAGGAGAGGCCCTTGTCCTGTGAAGGCTCAATGCCCTGTGTAGGGAAAAGCCAGGGCAGGGAGATGGTAAGGAGTCGGTTGGTAGATGGGAGAACACTCTCACAGAGTCAGGGGGAGGGAGGAGGGATAGGGGAACCCTAGAGGGGATATCAGAAAAGTGGATAACATTTGAAATGTAAGTAAAGAAAGTATCCAATAAAAAAGTAAATAATAGAAAAAGAAGAAAGAAAAAATTCTGTCCAGGAAGGTCAAATGGGTGCAGGAAAGTTGACTGCCAAACTCTGCCAAGACAGAGTAAGAAGTCCTTCATAAATCTTGCTTCACTAAAAAGTCTGTCAGATATACTTGGCCAGAAGGCTGAAGATTGATTTTCCAATGTTACAGAGACAATTCTGGGAATCTGTTCAAGTAACCAACTATGTCTGCCTTTCATATGATATGGCAAGTTGCTTTTCTACATTTCCTCCCTACTCAGGTAATGTTTATTTCATCTCATCTCTGATATGGTGGAAGACTAGATAGTTAAAACATCACAATTAAGCTTAAGTTGTTTAGGACTTCATAAGATGTTTTTAGGTTCATAATAGAAGTTAGGGGTTGAAATTGAATTAAGTACAAAACCTTAAAAATGCCAGGATAGGATAGATAATAAAATTGTATCAAAAGTTCCCAAATTCTATAGGCTGGTCATTGTAAATGTAAATCTTCCCTTATAGTTTTTTAATTGTTTCATAATTATTATATTTGCATACAGTTTTATTTAAACGAAGATCCTATTATTAGACTCAAATGGAGAATTGTATAGAAAATATCTTGAGTATGTATAGATGTGTCACCTGTCAATAATAAATTTGATGGCCTATGTCACAGATATAAATTAGGAAGTGGGCTATCTATTCTATCAGTAGAATAGATTCTGGGATAGTGCCAGGCACATGGAATTCACCCTGGAAGATGTGAGAAAATGGACTCATGGTACTTGAGTATAGGAAATCAGACATGTGACAGAATGTAGATTAGAATTAATGGGTTGACTGAAGTTACAAGCTAGTCAGAGAAGAGCCAAGCTACATGGTCATAGTATTTGTAAATGTATTTTGAATCTGAGTCTTATTTCTGGGAGCATAGGGCTGGAAGGAAGAACTAGACTTAACTTCTACAGTACTTTGTAAATAAAATGCATTGTGTTACCTGTATTCACAGACCCAATGTCTACATAAATTCGTGCACAGTAAGATCCCAACAAAAGTCCAAAAATTGGGCCAGCAATCTTCCCCATTTCTAAAATCCCTGGAAGTAAACAAAAGATAGGAATATACATAACCACACATGAATTTTCTTGCACATAAAAAGCCATAAGATTGAATTGTTCTTTATCTTAATTTCTTTTCCTTCCTTTGAAGAACTGTAGATTAAATGCTTTATAACTGGACATAATTTTTATATATTCAACATATAAAGAAAGTATGCTTGGTATCTACGTTTCATGTACATTCATATGTATATATAACATACAAATGTACATCCATCATACATATGTTAAGTGTACCTGTCTTGGTGTTTATAAATATTGAGAAAGAATTTTCCATTGTTTTAACATTGAACATTCTCAGAAGATCTTGTATTAGAGAATTGTTTCCCAGGAAGGCACCACTGGAGTCTGATGGAACCCTTCCCATGCAGGGCATGGTGGTGAGTCTTCAGCTCATCTGGAGTAGAACCATAATCTCTTTCATATTTTGTTGTGTTTTCCCATCAGGAGATGAATGAATGGTCTTACTGCACTTATCCTTCTGCCATAATTGCTGCTTCATGACCAAACCACACAGTCCAGCAACATAGATCAAAACATCCAAAGATGTGAGCCAAGTGAATTATTTGTCTTTATAGCCATTACCTCAATTATATTTTAAAGTGAAAATTTGACTGACACAGAAGCTTTGTTGCTTAAAGCAACCTTACAAATTCTCTTTTATGTTAAGATAAAGGCAAGAGTGTCACTATCAGACTCCTTAAAGCTCCAACATGAGCAAGGTCCTCTGATGTTTCCATAGCCATGTTTTAAAAGGGTCTCTATAATGGCTAGCTTTCATTGTCAACGTGGCACAACACAGAACTACCTGAGAGGAAAGCCTTAATGGAGTGCTACCTACATTGGTTTTACCCACTATTGTTCTTTATTCTCTTAACTTACTTGACATTACTGGCCAACTCCTCATCTGTCTGTTTCCTCCTAACATCTTCTCCAAACTGTACATTTATTTTTTTTCCCTTTGTTCCCATGGATAGTCCCTGTTAACTTTCCTCTTCTCATTCTAACCACTAAGTAGAAGAGTCCCAAGTGTAGATTCTTATGAATATTCAGTACATTTTTGCATTCTCAAGAACGTTTCATTTCTTCTTGATTTAAATTATTGTCTACATAGATAACTACCAGTTTTTATATTTGGCCTCTATACCTGTTCAGCTACAGAGCCATGTATCAAATTATATTCTTAACTTATTTGTTTTGTGTTTATTTAATTATACACACTAATATAATTACATAGCTATTCATTTAAGAAACTAAGCTACTTATGTACTAAATATAAGATTCACAAATTATGTATCTTATTCACTTAATATAGTTATTTTTGTAGTTTATATATTTATGTATATAATTTGTCTCAAATTTTGATAATTCTATTTTCTAAGATCTATTTATCATTGTAGGATGTGCTTGTATTTTTTTCTTAGATGAATGTGAAGAGATCTAAAGAGAATGACTAAATTAATACAAGAATAGATTACTGTCAAATAAATAAGTCTCCATAAAGGGACAAAGGTTATTTTTAAATTTAATTCATCCTCATTAATCCTACATCTCTTCCTGTCTTCTTTTGCCCTATTTGGTTCTTTTTGTTTGTTTGATTTTTATGTCTATATTAATTCTAAAATGTCTCTATACAGCAGTGGTTCTCAACCTTCCTAATGCTGTAATCCTTTTATACAGTTCTTCCATAAAATAATTTTCTTGCTACTTTATAATGGTGATTTTTTTCTACTATTATGAATCACAATGTAAATATTTGTCTTTTATGATGTGATCCCTTTGAAAAGGTCATTCACCACCTGCAAAGTGAATACCAACAATAGGTTGAGAACCTCTGCTACATACAAAGTTATGTGTTTATAAATCAACCACAGATAAATTTATGCAAGAATATAATCAAATCATTCATATTAAATTCAGATCATTTAGTAGATAACATAAGAAGATGGAAGATAAATTTACTCTTGCTTGGGAGAGCATACATTTTTTAAAAAGATAATTTCAAGGAATACACCAAAAGAATGCATCTAGATATTTATTAAAATGATGAAAAACAACTGTCTAGACTGAGGGATTAAAAGGAATGGAACTGTAACATTAACTTCATTGAGAAGAAAGGTGTAGAATCCCCAGTATTAAAAGAGAACAAATGTAAATTTAAAAAAATGGTTGGTATGGTACACAGGATAGGGAATAAAGGATTAAAACAGCATCTGGTCCACTAACACTGCAATGTTTATGAGTGCATGACAAGAGAAAACACTACAGAGCCAGCTAGATGGCTTGCTCTCTGTCTCTGTCTCTGTCTCTGTCTGTCTCTCTCTGTGTCTCTCTCTCTCTGACTCTATCTCTGTCTCTCTCTGTGTGTGTCTCTTTCTCTGACTCTCTCTCTATCTCTGTCTGTCTCTCTCTTTCTCATATACACACACACACACACACAGAGGGAGAGAGACACAGAGAGACAGAGAAAGAGAAAGAGAAAGTAAAACTATATTTTAAAATACTATAGACATGAAATGGCCAACAATGGAATTGCAATAACTTATAAATAAAGGAATGAGAACCTAAAAGCTACAAAAATAGAAAAACAAAACAATTGAACCTAAGGGATATTTTCCAAGAATTTCTGCCAATTCTATTAATAGTTTATAGATACTGTGGCAGCAACAGCGGACTGTTCGCTGGTACATGTAATGGCTCCCCAACAATGAGAAGCTGTTTGATGAGTTGGTGGATCTGAAGCTAGTGGTTCCCCCCAATTCAAACAATCACCTGACCAATGAAATCAGTAATCACTTTCTACCTTCCTAAGGCTGATTTTCAAACTTACCAATGTATAAAGGAGAGTTTTCTGATTTGGCAAAGTCTTCGATGTAAGAGATACCCAAGGGCACAATAGGAGTTTCACCAATTCCACGTATAATATTTCCTACCATTACACATATCCACATTAATGATTTCATTTCTTTCACACATTCTGCATTAAAATAAGAGAAAACCACATAATTATCTCATGATTAAGTGGTACTAACAGTTAGTTCAAAGTTTTCTGTAAATGTTTCTCAGGTCAGTGCTTTATTATAGGAACGAAAAAGTACACTAGCCCAAACACATAGATCACACTGTGTGTCTAAATTCATCTTTTGAATTAATTTTCTCTTGTAGAATACCTCTACAATAGTGCTAAAGTGGAAAATCTGTGACTGATTTTTTTTTTAAAATACACACTCTAAGAAACAAAAGCATCTTAATACATATTTCCAAACTCAAGTGGGAGAGTATTCTACGTTATTAGATATCCCCTGTCCCTGAAAATGGAAATAAATTTTCCTTTGTCTTACATGTCTAGGGAACCTAATTTCATATTAAAGCCCTTCATTAAAAAAGCACTGTGGCCAAGTGTCTGAACAGAAAGCAATGAGAAGCAGAAGTCAACCTGTTGGGTCTTGCGTTGGCTTTAAGGTCTGTGTTCGGTTCTCCATACACAAGAAGCTGTTTGAGGACAAGTTGCCTGTAGGTGAAATTGTTGTTTCATATTCGTATCTGTGTGGACAAAGGAAAGGTTCACTGTGAGGAGCTGAGTGCAAGGATAGCATCTGCAGATTACTAACTTGTATTTCCCTGAAAACAGTATGTCCAGAGCCAATAAAGATTGCAGATGATTCATAAACAATTTCCTCGATCTATTCTTTATCATCATATGGATGATATCCTATTACATAATTCAGATATAAATATCTTGGGAAGAATGTTTGATGAAGTTTAAAAAAATAACCCTCCCTTGCTGGGGATTGCAAATCTCCCCTGAAAAAAATTACAAAGAGGGGATTCTATGAATTATCTAGGATACGGAATAAGTCTGCAGAAGGTTAGGTCACAAAAAATGCAAGTCATAAGAAACCAGTTAAGGACTCTGAAGACTTTTTAGAAGCTATCAGGAGATATTAAGTGGCTGAAGCCTACAATTGACTTGGCTACTCAAGAGTTAGGCAATTTACTCCAAACTTAACAAGGTGGTAAAGATTTAACTAGCCTGAGAAAATTATCAGCTGAGGCTGAGAAAGAGTTAGCTTTGATAGAAAGGAAAATACAGGATCTTATTAATCCAAAGATGGCCTGCATCTTAGTTATCTTGCCTTTTACTCATTCCCCTGTAGGAATTCTTATGCAGAGGAAGGATTATATCTTAGAATAGATATTTTAAACACATAAACAGAATAAAACCTTAAAAACCTACATAGAAAGTTTCAAAATGTGGTACATTTACACAATGGAGTACTACTCGGCTATGAAAAACAATGACTTCATGAAATTCTTAGGCAAATGAATGGAACTAGAAAATATCCTGAGTGAGAAAACCCAATCACAAAAGAATACACATGATATGCACTCACTGATAAGTGGATGTTAGCCCAAAAGCTCAGAATACCCAAGATACAATTCACAAACCACATGAAGCTCAAGAAGAAAGGCAAAAATGTAGATGCTTCAGTACTTCTCAGAAGGGGGGACAAAATACTCGCAGGAGGAAATACAGAGACAAAGGAAAGGAAAGGCCATCCAAAAACTGCCACACATGGAGATTCATCACACATGCAGTTACCATGAAACTATTGTGGATACCAAGAAGTGCAAGCTGACAAAAGCCTGATATAGCTGTATCCTGAGAGGCTCTGCCAGAGCCTGACAAATACAGAGGCAGATGCTTGCAGCCAACCTTTGAACTGAGAATGGGTTCCCAATGGAGGAATTAGAGAAGGGACTGAGGTAGCTGACAGGGTTTGTAACCCCATAGGAAGAACAACAATATCAACCAACTAGACCCCACCCCCAGAGATGCCAGGGACTAAACCACCAACCAAAGAATACACGTGGAACTATCCATGGCTCCAGCTGCATATGTAGTAGAGGATTGCCTTTTCAAGCAGCAACAAGAGGAGAGGCCCTTAGTCCTGTGAAGGCTAGATTCCCCAGTATATGGTAATGCCAGGGCAGGGATGCAGGAGGGAGTGTATAGGTGGGTAGGGGAGCATTCTCATGGAGGAAAGGTGTGGTGTGATGGGATACAGGGTTTCCAGAGGGGAACTGGATAACATTTTAAATGTAGATGAAGAAAATAGTCAATAAAAAAGTGAAAAAAAAGGTTTCTGAATTGATGCTAAAAGGAAAAATGAGACTTTGACAACTAGCCTGTTTATTTTAAGGCTGTTCTTAATGTGAGAATGGAAAACAGGAAACGTGTTATGCTTAGGGGAGAGGTTATGCATATATTTCCACAGGAAAAGAAAAGTATGGGTTTATTCTAAGTTGATAAGATCAGACATGACAAGAATTCTTTCTTTAAACCTTTGCTGCTATTAACATGGTTAGGGTTTGTATATCGCAGAGTGGAAGAACAGAAAGACAGCTCTTACAAGATTCACACTCTAGGATGCTGATATTCTGGTAACTTCCATTCCAGCTCCCTGATTTGTCCTACCTCAACTGCATCGAAGCTGTTTCCTCTAAAAACTTGCTTCCAGTACATTTCCAGAACAGCTATCTCACCCATCCAACCTTTCAGACTATTACAGCTAAGCCATGAACCTTCTCAACACATAGAGACTGGGTGGCAAATGATACCAGCTAGCTTTCCTTTGACAAAACCAACTTTCCAATTTCCCCTTTGGCCCCAAGAAGAGAATTCTTCACCCCCATTCAGCAAGAAGCAAGCAAAAGATTGTCATACCAGGCTCTTAGGTTGGCATGGGTGGTCCTAGTTATTTTATGAATTACAGAAATCATCAAAAGTCTGAGGTCAGCCTGAGCTACATACTAAATTCCAGACCAGCCTGGGATACTTATCAACCCCCAACTGCAAAAAAGCAAAGCAAAGCAGGACTGAAAAGTTGCCTCTGTGGTTAAGAACATTTGCAGATCTTCAAGTGGACATGGGTTCACTTTTCAGCACCCACATGGTAGCTGACAGCCATCTATAACTCCAAAATCAGGGGATTAGATGCCCTCTTCTGATCTCTGTATGCACCAGACATGACATGCAAGATGCTTACACACACACACACACACACACACACACACACACACACACCACACACACACACACCCTAAAATATATAAAATATCTTTTAAGACAAGAAAATGAAAGAAATAGTGAAAAAGAGAAGGGGGAGGCAAGAAGAAGAGAAGATGAGGGAAGGAAGTAAAACAAATTCATAAGGAAAAGAATGATGGAGAATTCCAAGGAAATGGCACTGAGCTAACCTAGAAGTTTGTAGTTCTTAAGCAACAGAAACATAACAGACAGCAGCCAGGGGCATTCCCAGAAAAGCCATGAAGCCCCTGACCTGTGTTGATTGATGTTACCTTGTCCCCCAGTGAGGAACCTGGGGTATAATGAAAGACACAGAGAATATAAAATTAAAACAATAAGCCTATTATTAAATCTAGATAAAAATGGAATCTATAACAAAGAATAGCATGATCCTATGGAAGAGAACATTTTCATAGTATGCTAATATAAACAGTAAATTTTGTGTGTATTTTACAACTAACCAGACATTTAAAGACATTCGAGCAAACAAACAAACCTGAAAACTTGCCCCTGAAAGTAGGAACTGGGTAAACTATAACTGAACATAATTATACTATCACAGTTTTCTCTGTAAGTTACTTTGATAAACATGGAAATAAAAGCAGCCTTGACATTTATCTATCCCTTGGTGATCCATGATTATGTCATACTGTGGACCCTATGTAATCAAAGAATCGAAATAGTCTTGAAGGAATCAGCACAAGAGTTAGCAGATTCCAAGAATTTGCTCATGTGTCTCAACTTCATGAAAGAGATGTCTCAAATCACCATGTCACAAGTGGACTGGATGGGATCTTAAATAAAACTAGGCCACAAGGTTCACGGATCATATTGGTAGATCAGAAACCACAACTTCTTCTAATTTATATATTAGCCTTCTGTACATGGGGAACTAATACTCCTTCCAGATAGGAAAATCTGAGTCTCATTTACTGGAGGTTAGAGTTGAACCTAAAATATCATCAAGGATTGGAATACTCACATGCCCATGAAGAAATGAGGTAATGACATTAAGAGACACCCCAGGCCCATAATCACACATCCAATACCAATCATCACAGGTCTGTGCAGTTTTGTTCCAAAATAACTCACAAATACAATGAAAAAAAGGTTTCCTGGTTGAGAGAATGAGAATGCTTTTTTTCAGTAAATTACTAGCAACTCTTAGTGAAACTTTATGTGTAAAGCAATTATGGCCAGGAAGGAAAGTTCTCTTCCGTTTTTGGAGAATATTAGAGGCTCTATACAGGATGATCCTGCTTTTGGCATTGAATACAAAAGCAGGTGTCAACCTTCATGTCACCTCTGACCTCTCCTCTTAAGCCTACTCTATGCAGAATCAAATGGGGTCATTTTTTGTAAACTTGCTATTTTAAAATTCTTTTATTGCTCAACATTGCCAAGTTGGATGTCTGCTTAGATTTTCAATTTTTTTTAAAACAAGTTAATATTGTTAAGCAGAGAGATGGTATGAGTCCTATTGCTCCATATGGGTCGTAGGTCTAGATTGAAGAAATCAAGCTAAAAATTCTTCTTTGTCATTTCAAAAAAAGCTTTGGTTAAAGAAAAAACCCACTGAAAAGCCCTGTTCTGACAGAGACCTTTGCCAAAAATGTTTAAGAGTTGAATGGACTGTAGAACCTGGTGGCATGGATCTGTCATTCCCAGCTATAGGGATGCCAAGAGAGAATGATTATAAGGTTCAATTTTTCCTGGGCTACAAAGTGAGTTCAAGGCCACTTTCTTCATAAAAAGTACTAAGCAAAGGAGGGATCAATTGAGAAAATGTTTGCTTAGTGTGCCTGAGGTCCTAGGTTCAATCACCAGTATTAGTCACATAGAAAAAGAGTTGGAAAGAACCAAATATGATGTAAGTTCTCTACAAACCACATCCTTTTCTAGTTTGCTGTTTACCCTGTTCATATTACACATAATGGAAAGATCAGCAAAAAATCAAACCCTCTTCTTTGATGACTTAGCAAATCTCTAAGTGGTCTTAACTGTTTGAAAGCTGTCTGAAGACTTTGCTTTTCTTCCAATTTTATTCCTCTCTAGTCTACTGTCTAAGAAGAAGAGATGTGAGGTGCCATTCAATGGCTTGATCCCCACTTCTAAATTCTTGTTTTCCTTGTTACAGCCTGTGTATTTCCAAAGACCCCATCAATGAAATAATCATGCATCAGGTAATATCCCAAGATGCCCATCGTTGGAACTCTCTACAGTTCTTTCAAAAATATGGCTGTGTTCCCCTGAATGATACTATCCAAAATCTTTATTGATTGGAAGAAAAAACACTTCTGCCTTACATTAGACTGAATTCACCTTTTACATCGCCTTTTTGCATCCCTCTAATAAGCACTGGGAAGAGTTGGGGAGAGAGTAAGGTGTTATGTAGGCTAGCAGGAGCCTGCTTCCAAACTGTTGGGGAAATGCCCACCAAATCCTGCTTCCACTGGCCAATGTGAATCGCTTCTGCTCGCCAGTATTTCTAATTAATTCCCTTTAAGTCATCTGCCACAGCCAGTGATGTAGAAAGACTTAATGTTTTCTACTTTAAACAGGAATTTTTAACCTTTTAGTCCAGAAGCTATGGAGTTCAGAGAAATTAGAGCATTTTTGTGGACTTAGGTGATGATTGTTGAAAATAATTATTATTGAATATAAATGATTATCAAATAATAATTATCATTCACTGAATTAATCACAGTTTTTACTTCCTTTAAGGTGACATTGTCTCTAATGCATTTAATGAAAACATCAAAGCAAAATGTAATTGAGCAGAAACTCACCAATACTGAGGATGTACTATTCAGTCTCCCAGGGTCAAACTCCTTAATGCTTCCTATTTCACTACTGAATAATGAACTTATTCAATAATTTCATTAACTTGGAATTAGATTTTCTGCTCACCATAAAGTCTGAAGCAGTAGTGATATGAAGAGCAATGATTCTTTTACAAATAGAAGGCTTTATAAATGGTGGCTTACGATTGGTTGTTATAAATACTGCAAAATGTCATAGAGCCAATAATTACTTGAAAATCAGATCTAGTTAAAATTTACCTCGCTGTTAAAAGCACGAATATTTCTTCCTGGCAGCTAGTTTAAATGTTCTGGTAATTTTACTTCAGTATAACCAGTTTCCTCTTTGCCTATATAGTTTAATTTTTTGCAAGTAACATATTATCATGAAATCAGATATCACTGGGTTTTGAATATGAGCATAGGAAAACAGTATCTACATTTCACCCTATACTGGCACTCTGCTACTTGGGAAATATAAGACATACTCAAGAGTAAGTCAATCTTTACCTATTCCTCATCCCTGCACCTCTCCCGAGCTTATGCTCTAACATCTTTCAACTTCCCATATAATTGGGCTGACTCTATCCCCTCACAGCTTGGTGCTTTACCATCTGCCCAAATCTTTTCTGCCCAAATGAACCTGTCCATTTCTTTGTGTGAGAAACCTTTACTTTAGGAGATTTTCTTCCATAGTACAAATGTGTCCTGTGGGATCTTGGGTAACCAATGGACTGTACTTGCTTCATTTAACACAGAACACTAGCAGAAGCTGTGTAAGGTCTATGTAAGGCATTCATGCTGTCACCAGTGGAGGTGTAGAACATGCATGAAATAGTAACACTAAGGAGCTTGATACTGAGGGACAGACAGTGCATCCTCAGTATTGGTGAGCTTCTGCTCAATCACATTTTGCTTTGATGTTCTCCTTGAACGAAGTGAAAACTATGATTAACCTAGAGAAGAGAAGCAGCAATGCTTCCAGCTCACTTTGTTTATAGAGGCAATCTTTGTCTTTCAGCCTTGGTACTCTCATATCCAAGCTCATCACCAAAAATCAGGAGTTGAGGTTATTCCACTCTTCTTAGGAATTGTGTGTGACAGAAGTCAAACACAGGAAAACTTCTAGTGAATAGGAGAGGGTCTCCAGCAACTTCACAGACACAGTAGAGGAAGAGCAACATTTGCTCTCTCCTTTGGGACACAAGTTTCTCTTATATCAATCTTCTAAAATGCTAAGGAAAAATCATGTGCTTGTCTCTGAGTTATCAAGTGATAGAATTAATACTCTAAATCTTCTGCTACTTCTCATAGAAAAGGGACTGTGCCCAGCTATATGGCAGTCATGAGGATATTTAAATAAATGGTTTGTTCACATCGAATGAGGCTTTTCAGTCAATGTCAGGAAGTATGTAACTCAGTTAGATTAAATGGGCTACTGCAAGTAATAAGGAGAAAATATCAATATATAAAGGTAAGTAAATGTAAAAATAACTCACCAATCTCAAAGCTCCCATTGATTAATCCAGCTATAGATGTGGAGATATCAAATTGTCTCTCTATTTGTGTGAGCATGGAATTCATATAAACTCCTGATAGTGATTTGGTTAAACATGCACATGTTAATGACAGCAGAAACACCTAAGAAGAAAAATATTTAAGAAAAAATAAAAACTTTTGGTTTCAATATGTATCTGTCATCTACTGATAAACAGTTTCCTCCATGAGGTGAATAATTATATCCACCATAAAAAGTCCTTGAACATGCAGCAAACTTTAAAGTATAATCTCTTCTGTATGTCATGTGTCCTCATTCTGGAAAAGCAAAGTTAGAAAAGTTGGTTAACAGTGGGGAATTTGGTAGATACTTATGGATTTTCATTTTCATCAGTGTACCTTATTCATAGAGAAAGACATGGAGCTTTTCTACGTAAGACATAGATAGCTTTTGGTGGGTCGTCGGCATTCTGTTGTTATCTACAGGTCACACACTGTCCACTTTATGGAGAAGAAAGAACAGAACACATAATTATACCAAGGCATTGTGTCTGCAGTAAGCCTACAGTGCTTCTCTGCAGGAATAACAGGTCTCTGGATTTCCTTGGCCAGTTTAACACTTTGTCCTCTTTTTCAGCATTCTTAGACACAACAAGCTACATTCTCACTATTAGTGTCAATGGCCACACAGCAACGATACATATTTTTTTTTTATTTCTTCCTGGTACAATAGTCTCTGTAACACTTTATCTCATTAAAGTTGTATTCATAGAAAAACAATAAAACATCTTTGCTGTCCCTCATGTGCAGGGTAAAAGGTAGCCATGTAAATAATGCACCTCACTACCTTTCTATGACTAATTAACTCATTTTGAGTGATGTTTGAGTGAATGAGTTTCCTGTTTTCCCAACTTATCTTCTAGCACCTGACTGATGGCAAATATCACCCAACTTCTAAAATTTCTGTACTGCCTCATCTGAAATACTATGTAAATTTATTATGTTTGATTAGTATTTAGTGCTTGTAAATTTATTGTCACAAATGCAAACTTACTTGACTAAAACAGAGAAGAAAGATATACAAATAAAAAGAAGAAAAAAGAGATAGAAAGGAAGGAAGGAAGGAAGGAAGGATGGAAGGAAAGAAGGATGGAAGGAAGGAAGGAAGGAAGGAAGGAAGGAAGGAAGGAAGGAAGGAAGAAGACAAGGAAGAGTTGGGTGTGAAATGCGAACAACTAGTAACTAATGTAGGTCAAAAGTACAGACATTTGTTTTCTGATTCCAAATGCAATTTGCAGAGATGTTCCTTCATCTCACTGTAAATCCCTTAGAGGGGATAATTTTCATGTTTTATATTTCAGATCGTATAATTATAATCAAGGTCTACCAATTTTTAAAAACTCATATTTGGGGAGATCATTTATTCTATTTATATTTTGAAGCAAAAAGCTAAACATTTTATTCCTCTGTGCTTCCTCTAAAGTACTTTTTCTCTGGGCAGAAAATAAAAGAAACCAGTGGATATAGTCATTCAGGTCTACTGCCGTGTAACATCTGTATTTAAAAATCTAATCCTACTGACTTTTTACCTCAAGACTCTAGAGTCTGCAGCAAACTCCTTTAGAGCAGTCTTCTCCTGCTTTCTAAGGGAGTTTTACTTTTTTTCTCTCTTTTTCTTTCATCCTGTCTTTGTGTGTGTTTGCACACTCATGTGGGATGAGTTAATGTATGAATATGTACATGGGGAGACCAGAAGACAACCTCGGAAAAATTCCTCAACATTTGTACATTGTTTTAAAACCTTGAGTCTCACCTGCCTACAATTCACCTAGAAGGCAAGGCTGGCTCACCGGCTATTTGTCTGACTCCGTCCCTCCAAGCTGAGATTAGAGCTATACATTGCCATCCCTATTTTCCATATAGACTTGGTGACTGAACACAAGCCCTCCTGCCTCAAATGCAAATACATTACTGATCAAGTTATCTATCCCATCCCCTTGATAAATGTTCCTGTCTTTGCTTTAGTAATTTTTATTGATTAAATTTACTCTGTTGATTTCATACATACATGGAACTTTTTCTCTCTCTTGCCCATCAACGTCTTTTTGTTACTAACAGTCTTTTTCCAAGCTTCACGAGTTTTGGTTTGGTTTTGTTGACTCATGTAGCTAAACCAGGGCTATCTGTCTGGTCACACTGGGTTACAACTATCCATTGGCACCTGGTGAGGTCAATAGGGCATGCTTGCTTGGAGGCTATGAAGGCCATGTTTTCCTTGTCCTGGGAGACCTTTCCTAATGATGACGTATCTATCAAGAAGAAGTTTCAGTCTGACAGAGTAGATTTTTTTACCACCCCAGCTTTCTAGATAGATCTAAAGTCAAAGAAGAGTCTAATTATTTTTGAACAAGTTACCTCTAAATATTGTCTTATATACTCATGGTGTGAACATTTTCCCATAACATTTACACCAATTTGTACAATTATTAAACTCCAGAGTAACTGTGGTGGTTTGAACAGGAACAGACCTCAAAAGATCATAGATTTGAATTCTTGGCCACCAGGAACTAACACTATTGGAGTAGATGTGGCCTTGTTGGGTGAAATGTGTCAGTAGGAATGGGCTTTGGGTTTCAGAAGTTCAAGCCAGCCCAGTACATAATTTTCCTGCTGCCCATCACTCTTGATGTATGATTCTTAGCTTGTTTTCTATCACCACATCTGCCTGCATGCCACCAATATTGTCATGGTGGACTAAAACTGAACCAGTAAGCCAGCCCAATTAAATGTTTTTAATAAGATTTGCACTTATCATGGTGTCTCTTCACAGTAATAGAAACCCTCATTAATACAGTTAACATTTTCTGTATCCATTCCTCTATTGAAGGGCATCTGGGTTCTTTCCAGCTTCTAGCTATTATGAATAAGACTGCTATGAACATAGTGGAGCATGTGTCTTTGCTGTATGTTGGAGCATCTTTTTGGTATATGCCCAGGAGAGGAATAGCTGGGTCCTCAGGTAGTGCAATGCAAAATTTTCTGAGGAACTGACAGACTGATTTTCAGAGTGGTTGTACCAACTTGCAATCCCACCAACAATGGAGGAGTGTTCCTCTGTGTAGGGGAATGTCAGGTGGGGGTGAAAGTAGAGGGGAAACAACTTTATAGAAGAAGGGGAGGAGGATGGGATAGGGGGCTTATGTCTGGGAAACCAGGAAAGGAAATAACATTTGAAATGTAAATTTAAAATATCCAATAAAAGAAAAAATATATAAATAAATAAATATGGTTTCCATGAAAGAAATAACAAAGACAAACATCCAGCACTACTGTTTATAATGATATCTGATGACCTCTCTCTCCAAATACGGTCTAGTAATCACAATACTCATCATTATCCTAAGATTTGAAGCTAGAGTTGTTGCTCAGTAGTTAGAAGCAATGGCCGCTCTTGTTGAAAACTTGTATTATGTTCCAAGTGCCCACATGGTAGTTCACAGTCACCTGCAACTCTAGTCTCAGGTGATCTAAAACCTTCTGTCCTTCAAAAATACAAGAAATGAAAAATGGTGTACCAACATACATGGGAGCAAAGCATCCACATATCTAAAATAAAACATAAATGTAAAGATATTAAGGCATCTTAAAGGTGTTTTAAGCCTTTCTAAGATGCTTTAAACATCTTAACGGAGGTACAGAGCAGGAGAAGAGAAGTTGCCTGCTGTGTGTAAGTGCCTGGGTTTAATCCTTCATACCAGCAGTGTAGGACAACCCTGGAAAAGTGAGCACACACAAAAACAGTAACAGAGACAGACAGAGAGACAGACACATACATAGTGAGGACTCAGAAAGAATGTTTAAATCTTAAAATATAGGATTACCATTACCCTTTTCAAATGTACAACACTGAAGTATAAACAGGTTTTATAAACTGTCCAAAATGGCACGCCGAGTAAGCCTCTGGGAAGGTTAGGAGCCAAAGGACCTGGGCTCCTCTGAAGCTGTACGAACTAAAGGTTGACCTGAGCCTTGACCGTGGTTGGCTTCCTATTATCAGTACATCATTGCAAGTGAAAACACTTTCCCTGGGCTGAGTCTGAAGCCTCTTTTACATTAAGATGCAAATTCCACTATGTGTAAGTAAAGACAAAATGAGCTTTTAATAGGATGATTTAAGAGGCAACATCTTAGAGAGGAACATTTTGAGAAACTCTCTAGAAACTTAACCAATGCTTGAATTTCTTGGGTTAATATAAGTTCACATTCTGTGACGTAAAGATACCTCTGGAGCTATGAGAACAATAGCTCTTTCTAAAATACTGAAAACCACCAAAGCAGCCAGCAGAATGGGCTACTTTCTTACAAACAATGATTGTTATGTTGCCAAAGCTTGAAGAAAATATTTTTTTCTAGCCAGGTCATGGAGCCATCTTTTCATAGTAATGAACAAAGCACTTGCATTGTGGAGCTGATTTCTAGCTACAACCCTTCACCTTCTGTCAGGACTCTGAAGCTGAGCACTGGGCTAGCCTCTGACTTAAGACTAAATCCGACCACAACGTAATACTCATCTAAAACATTTTAAACCCCATTCTTCTTTAAGGACTTCTACAGTAGTGGTTCTCAACCTTCCTAATGCTGTGACCATGCAATACGGTTCTTCTTCTTGTGCTGACTCCAATCATAAATTTATCGTTACTTTCTAACTCTCATTTTGCTACTTCTATGAGCTGTAATTTAAATATCTGATATGCAGGATAACTGATATGCAACCCCTGTGAAAGGGTCATCCGACCCATAAGTTGAGAACTCAGCAGTTGAGAAGTGCAGCCCTGAATTATTCTGTTTCCTGAATGAATAATACTGGTTAGACATCCCTCATTATAAAGTCAACCATTTCTAAGGCAAGGAATTAGCAGCACATTGAGTGAAGGAGCATTTGTGTTGGAAAATTTTGTGTGAGCTGAGCAATGTTACAAGCACGTTCGATGCTTGTTTCAAATGGCTTTCCAGAGTATATGCATGAATACATAGAAACAGCCATACCTTGATCTTGGAAAAGAATCTACCCTCTTGTGTTGCAATCTTTTTCTCTATTTCTTCCATGGTGTTCTTCTGATTGTTTCCAGCTTCTTCACTTTAAAAGTCTTTGCTTTGCTGTCTTTCTAAGAAAGGAGAAAGTTGTTAAATAATTTTCTGAACTGTAACAAGCCATTCAAAAAAATCTCTCCTAGGGATAGGGTGTCTTAGTCAGAGTTTCTATTGGTGTGACAAAATACCAGGGCCAAAGGGAAACTAAAAGGAAAGGGTTTATTTTAGCTCACAGTTTTATATTAAGTTCATCTCTTAGGGAAGTTGGGACAGGAGCCCAAAACAGTAACCTGGATGCTGGAGCCAATGCAGAAGCCAAGGAGGAACACTGCTTCCTGTCAGTCTGCTTATATAACTCAGGACCACCTACCAAACAGAGACCCACCTACCATGAGCTAGGCCCTCACATATCAATTATAAAGAAAAAAAAATGCACTACATGCTAGACCATAGGGCAATCTCATTGGGACATTTTTCCAACTGATTTTCCTCTTCCCAAATTATTCTAGTGAACGTCAAGTTCCAATAAAACTGTACAGCACAGAGAGGGAGGTGGTTCAGTGGTAAAGTGTTTGATTCTTATGCTTGATGCCCTGACTGAATTCTTAGCAGGCAAGTAAAAAATTGGGGCTTTTCTGCATGTGCCTGTAAGCCCTTCACTGGGAGGACCTGAAGAACGGGATCAGTGCAGTATGCCGATTGGGCCCTCTAATTACATGTTGAGTGAAGAGACCCCATCATAAAACATAAACTAGAACATTCTATAGGAAGATATTCGCATGGACTTCTGGTTTCTGTACTATGCATCTTCACACACACACACACACACACACACACACACACACACACACACACACACACACACACACACACATAGGAATAATTTAACCTGAAATGTTTTAAAAAATACCTAGGGAATTTTTGTTTTGATTTTTTTTTTTTTTTTTTTTTTTGCTATTTGTTTTTATTTACTCTGACAAACCTTATAAATAACTGCACAGGATAGAATTGGATTTGTTTGATTTCCACTGAAAATGTAAAGACAAAAAAACACTATGCCGATTCTTTTAGCAATGTTAAAGATACCCTTAGAGCTAGTTAAACTCTGACCTTAAGCTAATGACAATGTGGTTAAAACCAGGCTTCTCAATTCTTTAGCAAAAGCACGTGAGCCCCAGGTGATTAACTCACTTCAGGACTCCTGCCTTTACAAATGGGACAACATTTGTTGTGATTTACTAAACCTCTGCCTCACAGAAGCCTAGGCTTCCTTCCTTGTTTCTTTTCATTCCAAGACTTCTCTGGAGTCTCAGAAAGAGAAACACTTTCTGGGGCAATGTTGATTCACAGAAACCTGGGAGACAGAGAATCATTTTAATCATAAAAACAACCTACATGAAAACAACAAATAAGTCTATGATCTGGGGCAGAATCTAGCAATTCAGGTTTGAAAAATGTAGGGGTTACAAAATGACCAGACACCTAAATAGAGAACTCTACATGGTTATTTGTGACCTACACTTTTCTAATTTTATTTTTTTTGTTTTACATTCCAGGTTTTATACCCCTCCCAGTCTACTCTCTGACTGTTCCACATCCCATCCCCCACCTTCAATCTCCACAAAGATGTCCCCACCTCTTCACTCTCCACCCCAGGAAACCTCTAAACTCCCTGGAGCCTCCAGTCTCTTGAGGGTTAGGTGTATCTTCTCTGACAAAACCCAGACCCAGCAGTCCTCTGCTGCATATGTGTTGGGAGCCTCATCTCAGCTGGTGTATGCTGCCTGGTTGGTGGTCCAGTGTCTGAGACATCTTGTAGGTTCAGGTTAGTTGAGACTGCTGGTCCTCTTACAGGGTTGCCCTCCTCCTCAGCTTCCGCCAGCTTTTCCCTATTTCAGCCATACGCGTCTGCAGCTTCTGTCCATTGGTTGGGTGCAAACATCTGCATCCGACTCTTTCAGCTGTTTGTTGGGTCTTCCTGAAGGCAGTCGTGATAAGTCCCTTTTTGTGAGTGCTCCATAGCCTCAGTAATAGTGTCATGCCTTGAGGCCTCCCCTTGAGCTGGATCCCACTTTGGGCCGGTCACTGAACTTCCTTTTCCTCAGGCTCTTTTTCATTTTCGTCCTTGCAATTCTTTCAGACAGGAACATTTATGGATCAGAGTTTTGACTGTGGGATAGCAACCCCATCCCTCACTTGATGCTTGGTCTTTCGGCTGGAGATGGAATCTATAAGTTCCTTTTCCCCACTGTAGGGCATTTCATCTAAGGTCCTTTTGAGTCCTTTTGAGACTCCCTTTGAGTCCTGAGAATCTCTCGCCTCTCTTGTCTCTGGTACATTCTGGAGGGTCCCAGCAACTCCTACTTCCTGAGGTTGCCTGTTTCCATTCTTCCTGCTGGCCCCCAGGGTGTCAGTCCTTTCCCCCCACCCATTCCTTGCTCATGTTCTTCTCTTCCCCTCCCTGTCCCCTTTCTCATCCAAGTCCCCCACCATTTGTCCCACCTCCTGTGATTACTTTCTTCTCTCTCCCAAGTGGGATTTAGGCATGCTTTCTTGGCCCCTTCAGTTTCTTAACCTTTTTGAGTTCTGTGGACTGTATCTTGGGTATTCTGTACATTTTTGACTAATGTTCACTTATTAGTGAGTATATACCATGCATGTCCTTTTGGATCTGAGTTACCCTACCAAGATGATATTTTCCATCCATTTGCCTGCAAAACTCAGGATATCCTCTTTCTTAATAGCTGAGTAGAATTCCATTGTGTAAATGAAAAATATTTTCTGTATCCATTACTCTGTTGTGGGACATATGGGTTGTTTCCAGCTTCTGGCTACTACAAGCAAGGCTGCTATGAACATAGTGGAACATGTGTCCCTGTGGCATGGTGGGACATCTTTTGGGTATACTCCCAAGATAGCTGGGTCTTCAGGTGGATCTATTTCTAATTTTCTGAGGAACCTTCAGATTGATTTCCAGAGTGGTAGTACTGGTTTGCAATCCCACCAGCAAAGGAGGGAAATGGATGGATGTGGAGAAGTTCCTCTTTCTCCACATCCTCACCAACTTGTGCTGTCACCTGGGGTTTTGATCTTAGCCATTCTGATTGATGGAAGGTGGTACACTTTCTCTTCTATTAGTTTCAGTGTATCTAGTTTTATGTTGAGGGCCTTGAACCACTTGAACTTGAGTTTTGTGCAAGGTGACAAATATGGGTCTATTTTCATTTTTCTGTATACAGACAGCCAGTTAGACCACCACCATTTATTGAAGATGCTTTTTCATCTTCCTTGTATATTTTTGGCTTCTTGGTCAAAGATCAAGTGTCCATAGGGTGTGATTTTTTTCTGGACCTTCAATTCTATTCCATTGATCAACATGTCTGTCTTTGTACCAATACTATACAGTTATTATCACTATTGCACTGTAGTATAGTTTTAGGTCAGGGATGGTGATTCCCCTAGCAGTTATTTTATTGTTAAGGATTGTTTTTACGGAACCTAGCTGATCCCGGCCCACAGCTTCCTGCTCCCAAACCCTGTGGGAGAGAGAGCTTATCGGCCAGACAGGTGGGCATTCCTGAGACTGAAGAGGAGAGACTTCCAGTATTTCCCACCCTTGCCCACATCCATGGCCCAAGAGGAAACTGTATAGGGCCTCTGGGGACAGGAAGATAGGGGCACTCAAGCTACAGGAGCCCTGTGGTCCAGACAGTGCCCAGATCTGAAGGGACCTGGCCAAACAGCTCTGTGCACCCAAATCCTTTGGGAGGAAGAGCTAGACCTTTGGAGAGGCAGACATTTCTGGAAAGCCAGAGGAGACTACTCTCTGCCTACATTTCTGACTCTAGATTAAAACACCTAGCATCATCTGGGCCACCTGTGCACAGGGACCCAGGAGAAGGTGGGGCAGGCCCATCCGGTGGCTGCCCTCACAAAGAGCTGAAACCCAGCACAGAAGACCGAATTCAGGCCCAAGACCAGAGGTAAGAGCAACTTTTCTATTCCAAGTGACCTGCCTGGTAGACTCAGGACACACGCCCACAGGAACAGCTGAAGACCAGTAGACAGGAATGACTACACGTCTGAAAGCAGAACACTCTGTTCCCATAACTAGCTGAAAGAAAACAGGAAAAGGTCTACAGCACTCCTGATACACAGGCCTATAGGACGGTCTAGCCACTTTCAAAAAGAGGAGAACAAGGTAACACCAGAGACAACCTGATGGCGAGAGGCAAGCACAGGAACCCAAGCAACAGAAACCAAGACTACATGGCATCATCGGAGCCCAACTCTCCCACCAAAGCAAAGACTGAACATCCAAACACACCAGAAAAGCAAGATCTAGATTTAAAATCACATTTGATCATGATGATGGAGGACTTCAAGAAAGACATAAAGATCTCCCGTGGAGAAATGCAGGAAAACACAAAGAAACAAGGAGAAGCCTTTAGAGAGGAAACACAAAAATCCCTGAAAGAATTACAGGAAAACATAATCAAACAGGTGAAGGAATTAAAAATGGAAATAGAAGCAATAAAAAAAGCAAAAAGGGATACAACCCTGGATATAGAAAAATCAAAGGAAGAGACAAGGAGCCATAGAGACAAGCATCACCAACAGAATACAAGAGATAAAAGAGAGAATCTCAGGAACAGAAGATTCCATAGAAATCATCGACACAACTGTCAAAGATAATGTAAAACAGAAAAAGCTACTGGCTCAAAACATACAGGAAATCCAGGACACAATGAGGAGATCAAACCTAAGGATAATAGGTATAGAAGAGAGTGAAGACTCCTAACTCAAAGGACCAATAAATATCTTCAACAAAATCATAGACGAAAACTTACCTAACCTAAAGAAAGAGATACCCATAAACATACAAGAAACCTACAGAACTCCAAATAGATTGGACCAGAAAAGAAACTGCTCTTGTCACATAATAGTAAAAACACCAAATGCACAAAACAAAGAAAAAATACTAAAAGCAGTAAGGGAAAATGATCAAGTAACATATAAAGGCAGACCTATCAGAATTACAACAGACTTCTCACCAGAGACTATGAAAACCAGAAGATTCTGGACAGATGTCATACAGACCCTAAGAGAACACAAATGCCAGCCTAGGTTACTGTATCCAGCAAAACTCTCAATTAACATAGATGGAGAAACCAAGATATTCCATGACAAAACCAAATTTACACAATATCTTTCTACAAATCCAGCCCAACAAAGGATAATAAATGGTAAAGCCCAACACAAAGAGGCAGGATACACCCTAGAAAAAGCAAGAACTAATCGTTTTGTAACAAAATAAAAAGAAGACAAGCATAAAAACATAATCTCACATCCAAATACAAATATAACAGGAAGCAACAATCACTATTCCTTAATCTCTCTCAACATGAATGGTCTCAATTCCCCAATAAAAAGACACAGATTAACAAACTGGATATGCAATGAGGACCCAGCATTTTGCTGCCTACAGGAAACACACCTCAGAGAAAAAGACAGACACTACCTCAGAGTAAAAGGCTGGAAAACAACTTTCCAAGCAAATGGTCTGAAGAAGCAAGCTGGAGTAGCCATTCTAATATCAAATAAAATTGATTTTCAACCAAAAGTCATCAAAAAAGATAAGGAAAGAAACTTCATATACACCAAAGGAAAAATCCAGCAAGATTAACTCTTAATCCTAAATATCTATGCTTCAAATACATGGGCACCTACATACATAAAAAAAATTACCGAGGCTCAAAGCACACATTGCAACTCATACAATAATAGTAGGAGATTTCAACACCCCACTCTCATCAATGGACAGCTCATGGAAACAGAAAATAAACAGAGACATAAACAGACTAAGAGAAGTCATGAACCAAATGGACTTAACAGATATTTATAGAACATTCTATCCTAAAACAAAAAGATACACCTTCTTCTCACCACCTCATGGTACTTTCTCCAAAATTGACCATATAATCAGTCATAAAACAGGTCTCAACAGATACAGAAAGATAGAAATAATCCCATGCATCCTATCAGACCATCAAAGGCTAAAGCTGGTCTTCAATAACAATAAGGAAAGAACAACCACATATACATGGAAGTTGAACAATGCTCTACTCAATGATAAGCTGGTCAAGGAAGAAATAAAGAAAGAAATTAAAGACTTCTTAGAATTTAATGAAAATAAAGGTACAACATACCCAAACTTATGGGACACAATGAAAGTTGTGCTAGGAGGAAAACTCATAGCTCTGAGTGCCTGCAGAAAGAAACAAGAGAGAGCACACATCAGCAGCTTGACAGCACACCTAAAAGCTCTAGAACAAAAAGAAGCAAATACATCCAGGAGGAGTAGAAGGCAGGAAATAATCAAACTCAGAGTTGAAATCAACCAAGTAGAAAGAAAAAAGTCTATACAAAGAATCAACAGAACCAAAAGCTGGTTCTTTGAGAAAATCACCAAGATAGATAAACCCTTAACCAGACTAACGAGAGGACACAGAGAGTGTGTCCAAATTAACAAAATCAGAAATGAAAGGGGAGACATAACAACAGAATCAGAGGAAGTTCAAAAAATCATCAGATCCTATTACAAAAGCCATTATTCAACAAAACTTGAAAATCTGCAGGAAATGGACAATTTCCTAGACAGATACCAGGTAAAAAACTAAAGTCAGGAACGGATAAACCATTTAAACAGCCCCATAACTCCTAAAGAAATAGAAGCGGTCATTAAAAGTCTCCCAACCAAAAAGAGCCCAGGTCCAGATGGATTCAGTGCAGAATTCTATCAGACCATCAAAGAATATCTCATACCAATACTATCCAAACTCTTCCACAAAATTGAAACAGATGTAGTGCTACTAAATTCCTTCTATGAAGCTGCATTTACTCTTATACCTAAACCACACAAAGACCCAGCAAAGAAAGAGAACTTAAGACCAATTTCTCTTATGAATATTAACACAAAAATACTCAATAAAATTCTTGCAAACCGAATCCAAGAGCACATCAAAACAATCATCCTTCATGATCAAGTAGGCTTCATCCCAGGTATGCAGGGATGGTTTAATATAAGGAAAACCATCAACATAATCTACTATATAAACAAACTAAAAGACAAACATCACATGAGCATCTCATTAGGAGCTGAAAAAGCTTTGGATAAAATCCAACACTCCTTCATGCTAAAAGTCTTGGAGAATCATGAATTCAAAGCCCATACCTAAACATAATAAAAGCAACATATCACAAACCAATAGCCAATATCAAATTAAATTGAAAGAAACTTGAAACAATCCCACTAAAATCAGGGACTAGACAAGGCTGCCCACTCTCTCCCTACTTATTCAATATACTTCTCAAAGTCCTAGCCAGACCAATCAGACAACAAAAGGAGATCAAAGGGATACAGATTGGAAAGGAAGAAGTCAAAATATCACTATTTGCAGATGATATGATAGAATATTTAAGTGATCCCAAAAGTTCCACCAGAGAACTACTAAACCTGATAAACACCTTCAGCAAATTGGCTGGGTATAAAATTAACTCAAATAAATCAGTAACCTTCCTCTAAACAAAAGAGAAACAAGCCGAGAAAGAAATTAGGGAAACAACACCCTTCATCATAGTCCCAAATAATATAAAATACCTTGGTGTGACTTTTTTTCCCCCTTTACATATCAGAGTGTTTATTTTATTTAATGTTATATAAAAAGATGGTTATTATTTTCATTCAAAGGTAACATTCTAATACAGTATATTTTTAAACAGAATAATAAAATTTACTTATATATCACATTTTTTATTACTGTCTAAAATATATAGAGAGTGTGTGGACACAACTTGTGTTTGGAAGTTACAGAACAACTCATGGGAATTAGCTTTGCACTTTGACTGTGTGGGTTCTAAGTGTAGAATTCAAGTCACTAGGCTTGGTAGCAATTGTCTTTACCTACTGAACCACCCCCCAAAATTTCAATATGTTTTATATACACTTTGCTGTAGAATACAATAAGTAAAGGAAAAATATGTAAAAGAAGCTTTTAACTACAAAATTCTTTGTAGTCTCTCTCCTGTGTCAAGTTGTTCCTTTTGGGTTTTTTTTAAAGATAGTGAGGACCACATAAATTCAGAATCAGTTAGGAACAGGGTGATATTCCAACAGGTGGTATAACTTTACTCTGGTCTATAGTGACTATGTGCTAGGGGTTTGCTTGGGTTTGCGGAGACGGGTATTTCGTATAGGGGTTTGTTGAGGGTTTTTTTTTTTTTCATTTTTTAAAGGCAAAATGACTGATCATTGTGTCCTTGTCTAAGAAATGCTTCATTGTCTTCAAGTACCTTTTTGGCCAATGAATTCTAAACATAGAGTGCCCATAATCATCTCAGTATTGGATTGAAAAGTGAACTGAAAACTATTGGCAAGAATGGCTATAATTATCAAATTTACTGTGGAACAAGGGAAGGTAGTGAAGTCAAATGGCAGTAGTTTTATTAGCCAAAAAAACCAAAATTCATTATTTGCTGGAGCAGAGTGAAAAGAGGCACCAAAGATCAATTCTGTAGTAATTATAGTTTCCCTTGGTGTGACTTTAACCAAGCAAGTGAAAGATCTGTATGATAAGAACTTTAAGTCTCTGAAGAAAGAAATTGAAGATCTCAGAAAATGGAAAGATCTCCCATTCTCAAGGATTAGCAGGATTAATACAGTAAAACCAGCCATTTTACCAAAAGCAATCTACAGATTCAAAGCAATCCCAATCAAAATTCCAATCCAATTCTTCATAGAGTTACACAGAACAATTTGCAAATTTCTCTGGAATAACAAAAACTCAAGATAGCTAAAACTATCCTCAACAATAAAAGGACTTCAGGGGGAATCACTATCCCTGAACTCAAGCAGTATTACAGAGCAATAGTGATAAAAACTGTAAGATATTGGTACAGAGACAGGCAGATAGACCAGTGAAATAGAATTGAAGACCCAGAAATGAACCCACACACCTATGGTCACTTGATTTTTGACAAAGGAGCCAAAACCATCCAATGAAAAAAAGATAACATTTTCAGCAAATAGTGCTGGTTCAACTGGAGGTCAGCATGTAGAAGAATGCAGATTGATCCATGCTTATCACCCTGTATAAAACTTAAGTCCAAGTGGATCAAGGACCTCCACATCAAACCAGATACACTCAAACTAATAGAAGAAAAAGTGGGGAAGAATCTCAAACACATGGGCACTGGAGAAAAATTTCCTGAATAAAACACTAATGGCTTATGCTCTAACATCAAGAGTCGACAAATGGGATCTCATAAAACTACAAAGCTTCTGCCAGGCACAGGGCACTGTCATTAGGACAAAACGGTAGCCAACAGATTGGGAAAAGATCTTTAACAATCCTACAACTGATAGAGGGCTTATATCCAAAATATACAAAGAACTCACGGTTAGACTGCAGGGAGACAAATAACCCTATTAAAAATGGGGTTTGGAGCTAAACAAGGAATTCACAGCTGAGGAATGCCAATGGCTGAGAACCACGTAAAGAAATGTTCAACATCTTTAGTCATAAGGGAAATGCAAATCAAACCAATCCTGAGATTCCACCTCACACCAGTCAGAATGACTAAGATCAAATACTCTAGCGACAGCAGATGCTGGCAAGGATGTGGAGAAAGAGGAATACTCTTCCATTGTTGGTGGGACTGTAGACTAGTACAACCATTTTGGAAATCAGTCTGGAGGTTCCTCAGAAAATTGGACATTGCACTACCTGAGGACCCAGCTATACCTCTCTTGGGCATGTACCCAAAAGATGCCCCAACATATAAAAAAAGACACGTACTCCACTATGTTCATAGCAGCCTTATTTATAATAGCCAGAAGCTGGAAAGAACCCAGATGCCGGTCAACAGAGGAATGGATACAGAAAATGTGGTACATCTACACAATGGAATACTACTCAGCTATCAAAAACAATGACTTTATGAAATTTATAGGCAAATGGATGGAACTGAAAAATATCCTGAGTGAGGTAACCCAATAATCACAGAAAAACACACATGGTATGCACTCATTAATAAGTGGCTATTAGCCCAAATGCTCGAATTACCCTAGATGCACAGAACACATGAAACTGAAGAAGAATGACCAAAATGCGAATGCTTCACTCCTTCTTTATAAGGGGAACAACAATATCCTTGGGAGGGAATAAGGAGGCAAAGTTTAGAACAGAGGCTGAAGGAATGCCCACTCAGAGCCTGCCCCACATGTGACCCATACATATACAGCCACCAAACTAGATAAGATGGATGAAGTAAAGAAGTGCAGGCTGACAGGAACTGGATGTAGATCTCTCCTGAGAGACACAGCCAGAATACGGCAAATACATAGGCAAATGCCAGCAGCAAACCACTGAACTGAGAACGGGACTCCTGTTGAAGGAATCAGAGAAAGGACTGAAAGAGCTGAAGGGGCTTGAGACCCATATGAACAACAATGCCAACCAACCAGAGCTTCCAGGGACTAAGCCACTACCCAAAGACTATACATGTACTGACCCTGGGCTCCAAATTCATAGGTAGCAATGAATAGCCTAGTAAGAGCACCAGTGGAAGAGCCCTTGTTCCAGCCAAGACTGAACCCCCAGTGAATTGAATTATTGCGGGGAGGGAGGTAATGGGGGGAGGATGGGGAGGGGAATACCGATGTAGAAGAGGAGAGGGAGGGTTTAGGGGGATGTTGGTCTGGAAACCGCGAAAAGGGAATAACAATTGAAATGTAAATAAGTTATACCCAATTTAATAAAGATGGAGGAAAAAAAGAATTGTTTTTGCTAATCTGTGTTTTTTGCCTTTCCAAATTAATTTAAAAATTGTTCTTTCCAAGTCTTTGAAGAATTGTGTTGGGATTTTGATGGGGATTGTGTTGAATATATAGATTGCCTTTAATGGAATGGCCATTTCTACTATGTTAATACTGCCAATCCATGAGCATGGGAGATCTCTCCATTTTCTGAGATCTTCTATTTCTCTCTTGAAAGGCTTGAAGTTCTTGTCATACAGATCTTTCATTGGTTTGGTTAGAGTTACCCCCAAGATATTTTACCTTATTTTTGGCTAGTGTGAAGCGAGTTGTTGCCCTAATTTCTTTCTCATCCCGTTTATCATTCATATAAAGGAAGACTGCTTATTTGAATTAATTTTATATCTGACCACTTTGCTGAAATTGTTTATCAGCTTTAGAAATTCTCTGGTAGAATTTTGGGGTTTTTTATGTACACTATTCTATCATCTGCAAATAGTGATACCATTATTTCTTCCTTGTAAATTTTTATTCCCTTGATCTCTTTTTGTTTTCTTATTGCTATACCTAGAACTTCAAGTACTATATTGAATAGATATGTGGAGATTGGTCATCTTTGTCTTGTCTCCAATTTTAGTGGGATTGATTCAAGTATCTCTCCAATTAATTTGATATTGGTTGTTGGTTTGCAGTAAATTGCTTTTATTATTTTTAGCTTTGGGCCTTGAATTCCTGATCTCTTCAATACTTTTAACATGAAGGGACATAGAATTTTGTCAAATGCTCTCAGCATCTAATGAGATGATCATGTGGTTTTTTTTCTTTTAGTTTGTTTATATAATGGGTTACCTTAATGACTTTTCATATATTGAAACAATCTTTCATCTCTGGGTTAAAGGGTACTTAATCTTGATGAATGGTGGTTTTGATGTGTTCTTGGATTCAGTTTGCTAGAATTTTATTGAGTATTTTTACATCAATATCCATAAGAGAAATTGGCCTGGAGTCCTCTTTTTATGTTGTGTCCTTGTGTGGTTTCAGTATTAGAGTAATTGTCACTTCATAGAAAGAATAGGGCAGTGTTCCTTCTGTTTCTATCTTATGGAATAGTTTGAGGAATATTGGTATTAATGGCCTACATATTAAGTATGGACAGACATGTCTATCTGTGTATAGGTAATATGTAATTTCAAGTATTTATATGCAATGGAGAAAAGGGGCAAGCTCTATTCAGCTTTTCATCTTGAAAGTAGGATTTTTTTCATATTTACTCTATACAATTTATCTCAAAATACCTGGATGATATCTCAGGTGTCTCCACAGCACTGATTTATGAAAATCCTTTGAACACATCCAGTTAACAAGTGATCTGGAATATCTCTAAATTTATAGAGCATTTTAAATATTTATCAGAGTTCCAAATCCTAGTCACCACTCAGTGTTTATATATTAACCCAGTTCTTGTTACTACCCTGTAGTTCCAAAAAATACTTAATGAACACTTACTATGTGACTATCACTGGGTAAGTCACCACGATCTACCAAACAAGCTATGCTGTTCTATAGAAAAGTGAGAAAAGACTCAGTCACCAGAGAATGTTGCTTGGACCCAGACCTCTAGGAAACTATGCTTCTCCTGGGAAAGCTAAAATTTACTATAGATAGATAGATAGATAGATAGATAGATAGATAGATAGATAGATAGATAGAGGCAGGCAGGCAAACAGACAGACAGAAAGACAGACATGCTACAGCAAGATAGAACGGTGCCATGTAAATTGAGGTACAACTTATTTATTCTGTAAATAGGACTGTAAATTCACAAGATATAAATGAAAATTATAAAACCTATCTTGGCAGTTCTGAACAGCCTGACAAGTAAAAGTGCCAGACTCAAGGCTCCCACATATAAATCCAAATTCACTTAACTTCCTGAGAGGACATGATACTGATGTTGGTAAGAATGGTACAATGGGGAGATTTTTAGCACAGAGACAGCTCATAATTTAAATCTACACCACATATAGAAGAAACATCAAATTCTCAACTTCCCTCACCTGCCTCTATTTTTATAATCCATAGTACAATTTTGCACTAGCCTTCTCTTTCTTCTGTTTCTCCTTGCCCATGCCTGAGCTGGGTAGAGTCAGCCTATAAGTCCCTTGAAACATGAGAGTGACCAGGCCCTTCCACCAGGAATCTCCAAACATAAGGTCCTACCATCTGAATAGTCTAACTGTCCTAAGACCTGGACCCCACCCCCATCCTACAGAATAATAATTCCAAGCTCAACTTGCAATCCCACCAATTCCCACCCTGAATGCTCCACCCCAAAGAAATTCTATTAGAAACCCTGTCTTCTGCTCAGTTTTCTGTTACCTCTCTCCTGAGCACAAGAAACCACCCTCCTGGGTTCATCCTTCCCAATAAATCTCTTATGTGAGGTTTGTTGTACATTGAAACTTTATGGTACTCCTTGGCTTTCAACTGCCAGGGTATCTTTCTTCTTATAGCTGTAAAACTTTCATTTCTGTGAGTCACTAGAGATGTGACTCACATAAGATGAAAATCAATCAGGTTGAATGAATGGTTAGTTGAATATATGAATGATGGTAGCCACTACATGTTTTGTTTCTGACTGGTCTTCTTTTAGTGTGTGAGCTTTCTATGTTCTGTGTTTTTTCATTTTGTTTTGCTTTCTCTGCTGGTGCTGCCAGCTGCCAGCATCCACTTGCTATGGCTGTTGTAATGTCCAGAGTACAAAATTTATCTCTGGGCTTTTCGGTCACTGAATTCTATATGAAAGATAGAATTTAAAAACAATGCTTGTTTAATAAGTTATTAAAACTATACCTTCATGCATTCATATATAAGGATGTACCATTGTCTGTAACTTGAGTGTCTTGGTTTTTTTTTTTTTTTTTTTGGTTTTTTTTTTTTTTCAGGGCTGGGGACCGAACCTAGGGTCTTGCACTTCCTAGGCAAGTGCTCTATCACTGAGCTAAATCCCCAACCCCGTAACTGAGTGTCTTATATGTGAATCAAAGAAGTTAACCTTTGAGTCACCTGTTGTTGCCTTCTCTCCTCATCAACTGTTCTCTCTTCTAACATACAAGAGTCTTCAAGCATTACTTCCTTTCTAAGGTCTCTCCAGGTAGTAGTAATAGAGGATGCCATATTCACCTTTCAGCCACGTGTACAATTCACCAATTCAAACTGATTTGAATAAGTTGCTGATTTGATAACTAAACTTGCTCTCTCCTCTCTTCTGTTTCTTCCTATCTATACCTGTCTTGGGTAGATATTACATATGGATGTGTAATATCCAAGAGACCTCTGTCTCTCACCAACTATCTGTCATAAAAACATCTGGAAATTCCTCTATATCAGGCTGTCAAAAGTCAATTAAGACCCCTGCAACTCCCCATTTTTTTCTGAGAAAATAAAAAAACTCTTAAATGTGGCCACAAATTTAAATTGGTTACCCACATTTGTCCTGAAAATATTACAGAACAATCTGGGCCATTCTAGTTGCATATCAACTACTGAATAAACACTCTGCCTGGTCACTTTGGAGAGTGCTGGTTGAGTCACTCCAAATTTTGAAGGTTATTTGATCATACTGTGAATGCCAACATTGTGTTATTTACTAAAAAAAAAAAAGCCAACTGTTTCTAGCTATGTTGTAGCTCAGCCCTTAGCACACACCTTTAATCCCTCTAGCTGGAATACAGACAGAACCTTAGTATACACCTCTAGTCTGAAACAATGAAGGTAGTTACTTTGTAGAAGAAAGTGCCCAGGTTTGAAAGTGATATACAGTAGAGTAGCAGACAAAGTTATGAATCAGAGAAAGATTTGACAGAATAGGATATGCCCAACCAGAAGAAAGAGGAAGGAAATGCTACTTAAGAGAGCAGTACAGAGAGGGAAAGAGGCAGTTTTATAGGGAGACGTTTACAAAGACAGGTTGAAGAGAGAAAAATCTAGTCACAGGAAAGAGGAAAAGAACCAGAATATGAGAAAGAGACAGAAGATTAGAACAGATTGCCTATGTTAGTTTGAGGCCAAGCAGAGACACTCAGGAGTGTCAAAGAGACAGAAAAGTCGCACCGAATTAGTCAGCTTACACAAGTGTTTTGAGCCAAAACAGTTGGGTTGAAGCAGCCAGTAAGAGCACAGAAAGCAAGTCTCAAAGGCAGAAAACATCTAGGCCTGCATTAGATTTTACAGAGGCTAGAAGCTTCCACAGCTAGGTCTAGGTTTTCAGAAGAGCCAGAAGCTACAGAGATATAACAATTATAGCAGGCAAACAAAAGTAACTAATTTTCTGAGTCAAACTCATGACCATAATTTATAGCCTCACTCACTGGACTACTAGACTTGCTCACCTCACCTCTCATTACCATCAGATTTCATAAAAGTAAATCTGGGATCTCCAATGGGTGGCTCAGACCATTCTTACACTACAGTAAAATAGACTCACTGGTATCTGTCGTACTACAAAGCCAGTGGAGATTAGATTTAGAGTAGAGGTAGGTAGCCTTTGTTTCTTCTTCAGGGAGGAATGTTGCTCCTATCATAACCAATATGATATAGTAAGACAAGATCTGACAACTCCAGACAGAATTCCAAAAACATTTCAGAAACAGCTCCTCTGTGCCTCTGACCAGTGGATCATTGATAGTCTGAAGGACCCTAGGGGCTTTCGTCAGTCTTACACCCACCTACTTTGGGGAAAGGCTAGACCAGTTTCCAGTTTCCAGTTTCCTGCCTCTGGTCAAGCCTAGGCTTACTTCCATTCTCCACCCACAGCTGGGAGGAACAGGGATATTCTGAAAAACCCACAGAATGTACTGACTGATAGTCACCTGACCCTCTGGTCCCAGATAGAATTCGAATGCATTCACACTCTGCCCATGCTTGCTAATCAATAGATTCAAAGATCAATATGCTTAGCCAATAAGTTTTAACTGTAACCTTGCTGGTGTAACCTGTATCCCTAAAAAGTAGAAAAACTGCTTGTTATAGCCATTCAGGGTTGCCTTCTAGTCACTCACCTGAAAACAAACCTCTTGCATTTGCACTGAACTCCATTCTTATGTCTCACTTGGGAGCTCTCCTGGTAGTTAAGACTCACTTAGAGTCTTACAAGTCCAATATGTATTTGGAAATTTCTCTTCTTAACCCCACTTCCTCCTTTCTTAATTGGCAGTCATACCCTACCAATAAACTTCTTGTCTAGATTTCTTCAATAACCAATCAAAAAGATTTCTAACCAAACTTTTAAGTAGTTGCTACTACAGTTTTACCAGTCCCTAGAAATGAATCCAAATTCAGAGAAGCTCCAATTATCTATTGCTTATGAAAGTAAAATTTGTCCCAAGGACTTTGATGCCCCATTTCAGCATAAACTGGTCTAGTGATAACTTACTCATGCCCTGTCCTGTACGCTGTGTTTGTAATTATAGTAAACACAAAATGGGGTATAAAAGCCCTAATAAATCCATTTGCAATGTTTACTGTGCAGTATGACTTTGAGGTAATCCTTGGCACTTAACTGCCAAGATACCTTTCTCCTCAAAAATGGAACACTTACACACCCTGCCCATCAGAAAGAGAGAAGTCACTCCCATTTAAAACGTGTCTTCACTTTCTTTAGTGGACTAAAATAAAACCATTCTAAATATCTAGTCTTCATTTTTTCCAAAAGAAACTGAAATCACCCCTCAGAAGATCACTGGATAGTTCTTTCCATGTACACTATGCACTAAGTAATCATCGGGGTAATTTTAACCACCATCTTTAAGATCCCTTTCAAAACACTTTTGGTGTGTTAGAGAAGTTTTACAAACAAGTCTCTTGACTGTGAATAAAGCACAGAAAGCCAGGAACTTGGAAACGGATTAAATGTTAATAAATTTTCTCTAATGTGACAGACAACCTTTTACACGGAAAACATATCTTTCGGATGCACTTTAAAGATGAAAACAAGGAAAAACAATATCTGTTTCATTGATTCAGCAAAACCTGTGTTTTCGAATCATGTTACATTGAACCTAAATGAGAAATGTGCACACAGTGATCCACGTGTCACTTTGTTAGCAGAGAGTTGTTTAAACAATTTCGTCTGCTCCCAGGATCACAGAGCATACAGATAAATCCACGTCAATCATCAATGCTCATGAAAACAGCACACTGTACTTTTAATAAAGCAGAGTGAAAAAGTGTGATATCTCCCCCTCTTTAGCATCCACATGAGGGGTGGGAGCACACCACAACCATTCTTAGGCAAAATTCACCACAACTGCTAACCACTTTCATTGGTTTTATTTTAAAGATATATGATGGGATGTCTGCTCACAAACTTTTTAAGAATACAGGACAGAATTGCTAAGAAAGTAGGTGAGCATACTGCAAAGCAGATCTCTAAAACAGTAACTACCTTGCTGCATTAACACTCTATATTCATTGAGCAGAAACCCCAGAGAGGAGACACCCTTTTGGTGGTCCTTAGAAATATCTCAAACACAGGAGGATACAACTTTGTTCAAAGTGAGTAACCACACTCACTCACTCTCAGTATCCACACATTTTGTATTATCAGAAAATGCATGCTGCTCATTCCACCTGCTCTGAATTAAGGAAACAAAGGGTTTGCTTTACCTTAGCCTAGCGAGAAGTACACTCATGAAGAAACCACAGGAAGTGGTCCTCTTGCTGGTGGTGGTAAAATAAAACCACAGCAACAAGTCTTATGAAACACACCTATTTCCAGATCCCTCAAATTACCTCTAACGAAGAGAGACAGCCTACTGGATGACTTCCAGCTGGAATCATTTCAGCCAATTCCAATCAAAGGAAGAACACGGAGAATCTATAATGACTTGTTTGATTTCTAGCAAATTATTTTACCTTGGTCCACTTCTTTCAATCAGAAATCATAGGAGACAGTACTGAATTCCACCTGTTAAGCCTGACATATGCAGGCACACATTTGTTTCCTACCTTTAAGGTACGTGGAATGTGTCCCTATGGGAAAATTTATCCGTTACTCATTCGTGCGATTTTACCATGCAAAACCAGACAAACCCCTCACCAGCAATAGAGCCAGCTCGTGCTTTTAGATATATTCTAAGTGTAGATTGAGAAGCAGAACAGGAAATTCAAAACATGAGTTCTGTCTTTAACAGTGGCATCAATGTCACTTCCTGCAACAAACGTATCTAGAGAAAGAGGAGATGGTTGCAGGAGGAGCCAGTTTTCCACACTTGAGACACTTGTTTGACCTAAGTCTTACCAGGTAGCTGTAAGCTCTGTAGTACACAGTTCTCTTGAATTTGTTTCATCCTGCTCATCTCCTCTGTGCACTTTGTCCTTTGCCTGCTTGCTTCTGTGTTCACTCGATTATAGCAAAGGAAAAAAATCTTGATTTTTTTTCTGGTTTGTTTTTCATTGTGCTTTTCAATTTGCTTTTTTCCAGAATATTAGCTATATTGGTTTCAATACAACACTGTCCTTTCATTTATTGGAAACATAGAGATTCTTATAGTGTCCCCCAGCTATAAAACAATGTCTCTGGGAACACACATGGATAGTTTCCTGTTTAATTCTTTCGCATCTTAGTAAAATTATATATATATATATATATATATATATGCATATGTTCCCATGCATAGTCCTTGTATAAGAAGGGGTAATGGGCTCTGTTAGAGAAGGGATAGCTAAAGTCAAATGGTTGGCTCAGTGATTAAAAGAATAGCTGTGCTCGCAGAAGACACACGTTCAATTCCCAGCCCACCCTCTCATAACCACCTTGCTATGAGGTGGTTCTAGGGAACCCAACACCCTCTTCTGGCCTCTGAGGTCACTATACACACATGGCACACAGATATAAATGCAGACAAAATACCTATACAAATAAAATAAATAATAATTTACAGAAACAATAAGGGGAAGCAGAAGAAATTTTGACGTAAAGGGATGTAAGAGAACATGTGTATAGTCATCATTCTCTTGCTAAAGGAAATGAGTGACCTTCAGAACTCAAGGTGATCAAGTCATCATGGACTGCCCAAGGAGAATAAATAAAATCAACTATACTCACTATGATGAAGATTAAAAACAGAAATTAAAGCAGGAGTGAGAGATGTGTGAATCCAGTTGACTTTTGAGTTTGACAATGTGAGTAAGAGGTGCTTAGCAGAGAAGTTAATCAAGAACATGAGAAGTGTGCAAGAAGCACTTAGTTGACTGAAAAGGAGGAGGAAAAAGTGACTATAGATGTTCACCTCAAACTATAAATTGACAACTTCATTTTAACATTGATGCACTGAATTTAAACAAACAAACAAACCATCAAAAAAAAAAAAAAAACCTATGGGGTTGGGGATTTAGCTCAGTGGTAGAGCACTTGCCTAGCAAGCACAAGGCCCTGGGTTCGGTCCCCAGCTCCGAAAAAAAGAAAAAAAATAAAAAGAAAGATGCAAAAAAAAAAAAAAACCTATGTATAAGTCCAGTAAGTAAAAAGCTAAAACATTAACGGTAAAGTCAACTATTAATGGATGGAGAAAAGAAGAATCAAGTAATTTATTTAAGAATTACAGAGAAAACCACAGGTTGAGTTGCACGATGCATATGAGAAGCTGAATAATTGAGGACATTAAACAACTACATCAATACAACACAACCTTACAGAAATCTATGTGAAATTATTTATTGGTAAAGACATGAAAAGTGAATAAAGTGTGTGCTTGTGCATGTGAGTGTGAGGGTGTGAACACGTGTGTGTGTGTGTGTATGTGTGTGTGTGTGTGATCACCTGTGTGGAAGCATACCTGTCTGTGTTTGTGTGTGTGTGTGTGTGTGTGTGTGTGTGTGTGTGTGTGTGTGATCACCTGTGTGGGAACATACCTGTCTGTCATGTACTTGTACATGTGGATGCCTATTGATGTTAGGAATCTTCTTTATCATTCTGCACTTTCTTTATTGAGGCAGATTCTCTCAAGTGAACCCCACCACTAGTCTAGCTAGTCAGTTTGACAGTGCGATCTGTCTCCAGGGACTCTCTGCTACCACATCTGTCCTGTTTTTACATGGGTTCTGGGGACTAACCCTCCAGTATGCATGTTTGTTTGGTGTGAGTATGTACTGAGTTGTTTAGATAACTCAAAAGTAAGAATTGTTTAAGAGGGCAAGGCCAATTGAAACCCAAACATATTTTTTGTTTGTTTTGAATTTAAAATGCTGTTGAGAGCCCCCTGATATGGAAAATGTCAGCATTTCTAGTGACCGAATACCTGTTTCAAAAGACATGGAATACTTCCAAGCAAAACAGTTTTCCAAACAGGCCCTCTGGAAGTGTTGAATTATAAAGTTAGCTTTCGTCAAATATACTTAGCATTGGAAAGGATGTGTTCTCACCTCGCATTACAAACCGCTTTTATATGTTCCTTTGTCCCCACGACTGCTTAAAGTATCAATCAGTTTAACATTTAGCCCTGGTAAAGCTAGCATGCTTCTGCAATAACTCTTGAAAGCTCAGGAATGCGATAATGGACACTAAATAAAATAAGAAGTTTAGACTTCTCAAAAAAAAAGTTCTGAATTCCCAAAGGAGATAATAGGGAAGAGACCATTTTAAAACTCAAAAGTGAGAGCCTGTTCCAGAAAACATACAAACAAGGTCCGCATCCATGCCCCCTATCAGGCCCTTACAGTAGAATCCCAAGCACACTCTGGTGAGTACTCTGAGAACCTCAGTGACTCTGGTCCTTGATGACCACAGATGGCACTGAGGGATGCTGTCCTAGGGCTGAAGTGACACCTCAGCAGTTAAGAACCCTGGCTGCTCATGAACAGGACGTGGGTTTGTTACCCAGCACCCACATGGTGGCCAATACTGCTCTGTAACTCCAGTTGCAGAGGACCCAATGTCCTTTTTAGGCCACCATAGGAACTGCATGTGCATGGTGCACAGACATACATTTTGATAAAATGCACACATAAATGAATAAAAATGAATAAATCTCTAAAAACAAAAGAAAGAATGTATAAAAGGGCTCCCTGAGACTCAAATGGAGATTTTAACTCTGAAAATAATGAAGGATTGTGGATAGCTGGTATCCTGTAATTTGGTGGTCTATATCAAGCATCAAGTTTAGCATGTTGGTCTGTTTGTGGCTGCCAATGAAACAGTGTTAGAGGCTGCTCAAGTTATTACTTTATAAGTGTTTATTAGGGTTCAAATTTTTGTCCAAGTATGTTGTATCTCACTAGGACAAGGCCTTTTTACAGGTGAGATCCTGTCAGCAAAGGGAATTACACAGTGAGAAATATTGAGGGTATAATAGACCTGGTTAAAGTGGCTTTTATATCACAGTCACTCAAGATAACTTTCAATAATTAGACGGATGAATTGATCCATTAATATAGGTGAATGGGTATCAAAGTTATCACTAAACCTCAGAACACACTAAGGATAGATCTTCAGGAGGCCAGAAGCACCATTTCTTCCTTTTTTCTTTTCTTTTATTGGATATGTTCTTTATTTACATTTCTAATGTTATCCCCTTTCTCAGTTTCCCCTCTGGCAAACCCCTATCCCATTCCCACTCCCCCAGCTTCTATGAGGGCATTGAGCCCTCACAGGACCAAGGGGCTCTCCTCCATTGATGCCCAACAAGGCCATCCTCTGCTACATATGTGGCTGGAGCCATGGGTCCCTCCACGTGTACTATTTGGTTGGTGGTTTAGTCCCTGGGAGTTCTGTGAAGTGGGGGGAGGGGTTCTGATTAGTTGGTATTGTTGTTCTTCCTAAGGGTTGCAAACCCCTTCACCTCCTTCAGTCCTTTTTCTAACTCCTCTATTGGGGACTCCAATCTCAGCCCAATCAATCATTGGCTATGAGCATCGCCTCTGTATTTGTCAGGCTCTGGGAGAGCCTCTCAGGAGACAGCTATATCAGGCTCCTGTCAGCATGCACAATAAGCAATATTGTCTGTGTTTGATATCTGTATATGGGATGGATCCCCAGGTGGGGCAGTCTCTGGATGGCCTTTCCTTCAGTCCCTGCTCCACACTTTGCCTCCATATTTCCTCCTCTGAGTATTTTGTTCCCCCTTCTAGGAAGGACTGAAGCATCCACTTCTTCTTGAGTGTCATGTGGTCTGTGAATTGTATCTTGGGTGTTCCCAGCTTGTGGGCTAATATCCACTGATCAGTGAGTGCATATCATGTGTGTTCTTTCCCATGTCTAATAGTGTCCAAGTACTTTGTTCAGTTTCCCAATGTGAGTCATAGTTTAACATCAGGACAATGTTAATGTTGAAGATCTGTAAGCAACAACGGAAGATGTCAAGTTATGCAGCATCATGCTGGACCCACATATCGTTAATAATCTCTCCCCATGTGCTTCCATTCCACCAAAACTTCCTCCTACATTGTCCAACTGACTCTTCAATGTGAAGAGAGAGAGTGTGTGTGTGTGTGTGTGTGTGTGTGTGTGTGTGTGTGTGTGTGTGTGTGTGAGTGAGGATCAAACCTAGGCCCATATGCATATAAAGCAAACAGTCTGCTCGTAAGCTATGTCTTCAGCCCTTGATCAGTGTCTGGAACAAAATTGATGCTAAGGGCTAGGGCTAACATTCAGTGGTTGAGGGAACCTAGTGTGCAGGGACCCTGGGGTTCATGCCCAGAATGAGAGGTCTCAAGTATATATGGTTTTGTTTGAATGGATTTTTTAATTTATTCCTCTGTTGAAGGGTATCTGGGTTCTTTCTAGCTTCTGGCCATCATAAATAAGGCTGCTATGAACATAGTGGAGCACGTGTCTTTGTTGTATGTTGGAGCATCTTTTGGGTATATGCCCAGGAGAGGTATAGCTGGGTCCTCAGGTAGTGCAATGTCCAGTTTTCTGAGGAACCTCCAGACTGATTTCCAGAGTGGTTGTAATTTGCAATCCCACGAACAATAGAGGAATGTTCCTCTTTCTCCATATCCTCGCCAGCATCTGCTGTCACCTGAGTTTTTTATCTTAGCCATTCTGACTGGTGTGAGGTGGAATATCAAGGTTGCTTTGATTTGCATTTCCCTGATGACTAAGGATATTGAAATTTTCTTTAGGTGCTTTTTGGTCATTGGGTAATCCTCAGCTGAGAATGTTTTATTTAGCTCTGTACCCCATTTTTTAATAGGGTCATTTGGCTCTATGGAGTCTAACTTCTTGAGTTCTTTGTATATTTTGGATATTAGCCCTCTATCAGATGTAGGATTGGTAAAGACCTTTTCCCAATCTGTTGGTTGCCATTTTGTCCTAATGACAGTGTCTTTTGCTTTACAAAAGCTTTGTAGATTTATGAAGTCCCATTTGTTGATTCTTGATCTTAGAGCATGAGCCATTGGTGTTTTGTTCAGGAAATTTTCCCCAGTGCCCATGTGTTCAAGACTCTTCCCCACTTTTTCTTCTTTAGTTTGAGTGCTATCTGGTTTAATGTGGAGGTCCTTGATCCACTTGGACTTAAGCTTTGTACACGGCGATAAGAATGGATCAAGAGATGGCTCAGTCATTAAAGGTGAGGCTCACAACCAAAAATAATAACATATTCTTGCATTCTAAAATATTATGACAAGGTTCCAAGCACAGAATACTGAAATAAATTATTCAACAGATCTCATGCTTGGTGCCACCTTGATTCCAATACTTCTGAGCAAATAGTAACAAAAAGAGAACATCCATGGGTCCAGATGTTTGGGAGATTCTAGTCGCTACTTCTGGTAAAATGCTGCAGGCCTTACTTAGGTCCTGGAATATATATGGGTAGAGACAGCCCTGTGTACCTCACCATTGTGAGCACACACCAATGAATGTTCACTGTTGCTTTTCACAATGGCTGTTTCAGGACACAATTTGCTGAGCATGCTCAATGTATGCCTTCTCCTTCATCTTTAGAAGAGAGGTAAGGTGGAGGGGGAAATGATGGCTTTAATGGCAGCAGCAGCAAACAAGAACAAGCAAGAGAGCAAGAGAAGGTATTTCTGCAGGATTGGGTTTTTAAGAAGAGGGTTGGGGGAGGGGAATCTGTGCTAGGGTGAGTTGGTAAATCCTGATCGGACATATTAGGCAAATAACTGTGATTGGTGTTTTCTTCAGGAATGAGTCAAGTGGCCAATTAAGAGAACAGACCTTGTGACCTAGGTTTCAGAATAAAACATTGTCAGCAAGGGCAACCAAAAGTGGTAAAAAGACAAGCATTTGCCATGTTCAGGCTTGGGTTTTGCAAAGCTTGGGCTTGCTAGAGTCCCTTCATTTCCACTTTCTGTTTTATTATTGAGTTGTGTGTTAGGCAAGTAAGCGCCTTTTCTCTGGATGCTTCCTGCTGATACTGGGGACATCATTATTAGGGAACTAAAGAAACTGCAATATGGGTAATTTTGGGAAGGGCAGGCTGGGTCATTCAATGTCCAGGGTCTGTGGTACTGCCTGAGACTAGGGAAGTTTAGTTTGTGAAGCTGGATCAGGATGCACATTCAGAGGAAACTGCTGCAACTGGGGCTGCTTTTTGCATTTTTGCATTTTCTTTGACTCTTGTGTCAATGATTTCTATGGTATCTTTTGCCCCTCTCTTCTATCTCTTGTATTCTGTTGGTGATGCTTGCATCTGTGAGTCCTGATCTCTTTCCTAGATTTTCTATCTTCAAGATTGTCTCTATTTGTGATTTCTTTTTGTTTCTATTTCCTTTTTGAGATCCTGATGATTTTGTTCAATTTCTTCACCTGTTTGTGTTTCCTTTTCAAGGGTTTCTACCTATTTACCTGTGTTGTCCTGTATTTTTTTAGGGGAGTTATCTATGTCCTTCTTAAAGTCCTCTATCATCATCCTGAGATGTGATTTTAAATCTAAATCTTGCTTTTCCTGTGTGTTGGGGTATCCAGGACTTGCTGGCCATCTGGTTATCTCTGGTGTTAGTTGGTCTTGCTGTCTCTGAATGGAGCCTTTCTCTCCTATGAGCCTGTGATCTTAGGGGTGAGAGAACTCTTGCAAGACCAAGTCTCTTCAGATGGGATTTGGGTATAGAGAGGACTGTGGGACACCCTTAGCCTTGGGCACAGATGGAAACTGGAAATATCCTGTCCCAGGCTGCTTCATACTTCCTGTCCCCTGTGAGCTCCTGGCAGGTCACTCTTTGGACAGTTATTGGAGTTAAAGTAGGGTCTCAGCTGTGGGCTTAGGAGTGAGAGCACTCCTGGGAGACCAGCTCTCTACGGGCAGGATTTGGGTACAGAGGGCTGTAGGACAGCCTTAGCTCCAAGGCACAGATGGAGACCGGTAATTTATAATTTTTGTGGCTATTATGAAGGGTATTATTTCCCTAATTTCATTCTCAGTCCATTTGTTATTTGTATAAAGGAGAGCTACTGATTTTTTGAATGAATTTTGTATGCATTCACTTTGCTAAAGTTGTTTATCAGCTGTAGGAATTCTCCGGTAGAATTATGTATACTATCATGTTATCTACAAATATTGATACCTTGACTTTTTCCTTTCTATGTTTTATCCACTTGATCTCCTTTTGTTGTCTTATTGCTCTAGCTAGAACTTCAAGTACTGTATTGAATAGATATGGTGAGAGTCGACAACCTTGTCTTCGCCATGATTTTAGTGGGATTTCTTCAAATTTCTCACCATGTAATTTGATGTTGGTTAGTGGGTTGCTGTATATTGCTTTTATTATGTTTAGGGATGTGACTTGAATCATTGATCTCTCCAAGGTTTTGAACATGAAGGGGTGTTATATTTTGCCTAAGGCTTTTTCAGAATCTAATGAGATGATCATTTGAATTTTTTCTTTGAGTTTATTTATATAGTAGATTACACTGATTGATGATCATATACTGAAACATTCCTGCATTCCTGGTATAAAGCCTGCTTGATCATGGTGAATAATGGTTTGGATGTGTTTTTGCATTTTGTTTGTGAGAATTTTATTGAGTACTTTTGCATCAATTCATAAGTGAATTGGTCCAAAGTACTCTTTATAGTTTAGGTCTTCATGTTTGTTTAGGTCTTCAGTGTAACTTAGCTGCCACGGACCACTCAGACAGAGGACACCTCGGGAGAAGCAGGGCTCTGGTACTCAGGAAGGCACAGGTTCGGCGTAATGACAGACAGACACAACACACTCAGGGAGGTTTGAATCTGCTGCAATTTTACTGAAATCTGCTTTGTGGTTATATACAATGCTTGAACAGGAGCTAATTTTTTGACCCCTTACCAGGGTACACTCAAACAATAACCAAGAAAAAGTTTAACAGTTTACATGAGTTCAGAAAGTGAAACAGGAGGTAAATTTTCCTGAGAATCAGACTGGTGCCAGATGGTGATCAAAAGCCTCATTTACCTCAATCTCTAAATATCATCTCTCAGATAACAACAGGACTGCCAGCTGTAAGGAATCTTTCGTCTTTTACTCTCTCTTAGCCAAAATTCATGTAATTGTCTTTTTAAAGATAGGATAGTTCCTTTTGATAATAGGCAAGCACGGGGACATGATCTAGCCAAGCGTTCTATAAAATTTAAAGAATAATATAGTACTCTCCATCAATATTAACCCAGCTATCCCCTTCTTCTGTGTAGGGTAATGGCTCTGCAGTAGTCCTGTATCTACATGTTGTTTTTACCTAAAGGAGGGGCCCACCACCTTCCTCTAATTAAATAATGTTCTCTTCCATGTAACTACTTGATAGGAATTCCTAAATGTTTGGATTTTTTGTAATTGACAAGACTTCCCCTCTAATAACTAGCACCTTAATTCTTCCTGTTGTAAGTCACTGATCACATCTCTTAGAGTTTCATTCTGATTCTACTTAATTTTTGCTAGTGCTTTCAAAAGAGGCATAGTCCATAAAGACCAAATCAGGTCTCAATGTTCCTGTTAGTAGAGAAAGAAACAAAAGGGCAAATATGTAACTCTCATTCGTACCTATTCGAATCAGCTAGGGAGAAAGTCCAGGAGGAAGTGGCCAAGTGTCTCCAGAAGACCAAGTTCCAAGGAACACATATCTGTGACCTGCTGACCACGATTGTTTCATGTCAGATAGACTCCACTGGAGCTGGTGTGGCACTTAGCCTCATAAAATGAATTAGGGAGTGTTTCTTCTGTTTCTGTTTTGTGGAGTAGTTTGAGGAGTATTGGTATTAGCTCTTCTTTGAAACTCTGGTAGAATTCTGCACTAAAACCACCTGGCTCTGGGCTTTTTTGGTGGGGGGATAGGCTGTGGGGGAGGATTTTTAATGTTTAGGTAGTTTCAAATATACACCACAGGTAATGATATTCTCATAATCTCTTCAACTTCGTCTTCTGTCTACAGTCTATGTCTGCCTCTAGCAGATTTCCAATCAACTAAACACGGGAAACTATTCAGAAATACCAGCCTTGGCCTCAGTTTTCCAAACTAGCAACCTGGGCTTTCTGAAAGCTGCTGATATAAACCACATGTTTCTGGAAAGCTTTCATAGCAACTTGGGCTTCTGCTTTGGAACAGCATTCCAGATAACTCCAAAGCAGCCTGTACTTCAATACTTCCATATGGTTAAACAGAACCTAAGAAGGAATGTAGATGTCCTCTGTCCCCTTCTGGCCTTTGAGTAACATTTCAGCCTTCCTGGACCATGACAACCACATCCTCATTTCAGCTGAAAAGCAATTATAAAAGAGAGTTTGTCATCTCTTATTGTTAACAAAGGCTGGAGAGTGAGGTTCAAAAGAAACTAGTTACCCTATACCAAAGAAACTATTTCCCTATCACTGTCAAAAGAAACAAATGTTTGTTTATAGTGTCTGTTAATATACCAGAGCCCATGCTGGCCTTCAGGACCCTCCAATATTACAAATAGATAAATTCAGACATACACAGATACATGCATACATGCATGCATACATACATACATACATACATTAACATAATTGTAACATAATAATAACATAATTTAAAAAATCATTAGCCCTACACAAATGTGAATAAATTATTTGATTCATGTGATCTAGAGCAAGGGGTGAATGTGATAACTTAGACAACAACATCAAACCCCTCCATTTTTTGCTAGCGTTCATCTTGGCACCAACTAGCCACTTGTCTCTGTACTGCCAGGATGATAAATTCCCAGTAACCCTGACTCAATGATTCTCTTTTTTACAGTCCTTATCCCCCTCCCAGCCCACCCTCTGGCAGTTCCTCATCTCATTCTTCCTCTACCCCCCATCTCCAAGAGGATATCCTTACCTCAGCCCCCACCCAGCAGGCCTCCCCACTCCCTGGGGCCTCAAGTCTCTCGAGAGTTAGGTGCATCTTCTCTCTCTGAGGCCAGACTAGGCAGTCTTGTGCTGTATATAGCTTGGTGGCCTCGTACTAGCTATTGTATGCTGCCTGGTTGGTGACTCAGTGTCTCAGAAATCTCAGGGGTCCAAGTTAGTTGAGATTGCTGGTCTTCTTGTGGAATCATCCTTCTCCACAACTTCTTCCAGCCTTTTCCTAATTCAACCACAGGGGTGCTACTGGCTTCTGTCCACTTGGATGAGTGTGAGAATCTCCATTTGTCTCATTCAACTGCTTGTTGGGCCTCTGGGAGGGAAATCATGCTAGGCTCCTGTCTGTGTTAATTTTACATACAGCCACTTTGGTGAAGTTGTTTATCGGCTTTAGGAGTCCTCCTGTAGGATTGTTGGAGTTCCATAAGTATATTATCATATCATCCACAAATAATGATACCTTGACTTCTTCCTTACCAATTTGTATCCCCTTGATCGCCTTTATTTGTGTTATTGCTCTTGGTAGACCTTCAAGTACTAAGTTGAACGGATAGAGAGAGAATGTGCAGCCTTGTCTTGTTCCTGATTTTAGTGGGATTGCTTCAAGTTTCTCAACATTTAATTTGATGTTGGCTGTTGTTTGCTGAATATTGCTATTATTATGCTTATGTATGTGCCATGGACTCCTGATGTCTCCATCAGGACTTTTACCATTAAAGGATATTGGATTTTGTCAAAGGCTTTTTCAGCATCTAATGAAATATTCGTGTGACTTTTTTCTTTGAATTTGTTTATATAGTAGATTACATTGACAGATTTTTGTATATTGAACCATCCCTGCATCCATGGAGTGAAGCCTACTTGATTGTGCTGAATGATGCTTTTGTTGTGTTCTTAGATTCGTTTTTTTTTTTTTTGAGAATTTTACTATTTTTACAACACTATTCATAAGTGAAAGTGGTCTGAAGTTCTCTTTGTTGGGTCTTTGTGTAGTTTAGGTATCAAAGTAAATGTGCCTTCATAGTATAAATTAGGTAGTATTCCTTCTGCTTCTATTTTGTGGAATAGTTTGAAGAATGTTGGCATTAATTCTTGTTTTCTTTGTTTCTAGTTGATTAATTTCAGCTCTGATTTTGATCACTTTCTGCCTTCTACTCCTCGTCCCTGTGTTTGCTTATTTTTTTCTTTTCCTAGAAAAAGGTGTTCTTTTAAATTGTTGGTATGAGAACTTTCTAATTTCTTCATATAGGCATTTAGTGTAATGACCTTTCCTCTTAGCAATGTTTTCATTGTGTCTCACAAATTTGGGTATGTTGTGATTTTTTCTTTGAATTCTAGAAAGTCTTTAATTTCTTTATTTCTTCCTTAACCCAGAGATCATTGAGTAGAGAGTAATTCAGTTTCCATGAGTGTGTAGGCTTTCTGGTGCTTCTGTTGTTAGAATCCAGCTTTAATCCATTGTGGTCTAATAAGATACAAGGTTTTATTTCAGTTTCTTGTCTCTCTGGAGGCTTGCTTTGAGACCAACTATATGGTCAAAATTTTGGAAAAGGTTTCATTAAGTAGTGAGAATATATATTATTTTTTGTTTGGGTGAAATGTTCTGTAGATATCTGTTAAGTTTATTTGATTCCTAGCAAGTTATTTTCATTATTTCTATATTTATTTTTGTCTGGGTGACCTGTCAATTGGTGAGAATGGAGTGTTGAAGTCTCACATTATAAATGTGTGGGGTTTGATGTATCATTTAATCTTTAACAGTGTTTCTTTTATGATTGTGGCTGCCCTTGTATTTGGGACATAGATGTTCAGAACTGAGATATAATCTTAGTACAGTTTTCCTTTGATGAGTATGAAGTGTCCTATCCTGTCTCTTTTGATAGATTTTGGTTGCAAGACCATTTTATTAGATATTAGAATGGCTACTCCAGTTTGTTTTGTGTCCATATGCTTGGAAAATTTCTCCCAGCCTTTTACTCTGAGGTATATCTATCTTTATTGCTAAGGTATATTTCTTATATGCATCAAAATGATGAGTCCTCTTTTTGCATCCATTTTGTTAGCCTGTGTGCTTTATTGGGGAATTGAATCCATTGATATCAAGAGATATTAATGACCAGTGGTTGTTAATTCCTGTTATTTTGATGCTTTTGGTATCCGTGTGTGTGTGTGTGTGTGTGTGTGTGTGTGTGTGTGTGTGTGTGTGTGTGTGTGTGTGTGTGTGTGTGTAGAAATACAAGGGAAGATCACCCAGAGCTAGTATCACAAGTCATTGTGAGATTCTTGATGTGGGTGATGGAAACCAAACTCAGATTCTGAGCAATGCCAGCACATTCTCATAACTCCTAACTTATCTCTCCATCCCCATAAAACTTTTCTTTTTGTAATACACTAAATAATTCAGTAAATCACAACAATTGGAAGATAATTCTAAAAAGTTCTGCAGTTAGGTTGTCTGCTTTCTCTTTGCTGTGGTTTTGGGTTTGGCCTACACCCCTTAGCCCATGTGTTAAAATCTCAGTCTTCAGCGAGATGCTTTTGAATAGTGGTGAAAGCATGAAAACATGAAGCCTGGGGGGAGGTGGAATTTGGGCCCATAATAATAAGCCCTTGGAAGAGATATTAGGTCCTTGGACCCTTCCTTCTCTTTCTTCTTACTTCCCAGCCAATGTGAAGTCAGCAGCTTACTTATGTCCTATGAGTTTCTTCTGCAATGTGCTCTGAGGTTACATGAATAAAGTGAACCCTGGGCCAAAAATCTTCTCTAACTATAAGAAGGTAGCCTTTAAATGACATATTATACTACACCCACCCTTTTTTTATATCAGTATTTTACTGTACCTTGGATCTTAACTCAAGGTCTCACATGTATTAGGCGAACATTGTAACCCTGAGGTACAATTCAATTTCCACAAAGGGCCTTTGAAAGGACTAGCTTTCTCAAATACAGGCTTTTAAGAAATGGTTTCGTGACCAGCTTTGAATTGCTAGGAAAAAAAATAGGTCCAACAATCTTTGCAATGTGAATTTTTTAATAATGTGATCAGGTTTGTCAGTACTGTAAGATAAATGATCAAATGTGTGACATAAATAAAGAAAAATGGAACTAAAACCAGGAGATGGCACATGAGAGAGAAGTCTAATCTCGGAAGCATCATGACTAAAATAAAAAATAAGGGTTAATAACTTCTAGATATAAACGTATGCAGACAGCTTGTGCATAGAAAGAATAGTTTTTTTTTTTTCTGATGTGGCACAGCCACAATGCATATTTGTCTCTCTAAATACCCCCCACATCGAAACATAAGTTCAACAGAATGAAATAGTGTTTAAGAACTAGGCTTTAAAGCTACTTAAAGATATCTTAGAAATACATACTTTCCTTGATACAATAGAAAATGCTGTTTGCAAATAAAGGAAGCTTTAATGTTCAATGTGGGGGTCTCTATAGAAATCTATCCTGGGAAAAACTTAAGCCCTACACCAGCCTCATGAAAATGCTACTTTTATCATGAGTGTAAAACTAATTGTTGAGGTTCTTAAAGTTAAGCATTCCTGTTGTTTATCTCATGATTCAAAAGTGAAGTGTTTTGAATTCTAGCATTCTGTTCATGGCCTTACACAGGGCAGCAGAAAACTCATTACAGCTTCGTTTTCAGTTCTCCATCATTCTTGAACTTAGGATTTCTGTGCACATCTGTGCACTGGCTTTCCTTCTCTGTGAGCTTCATCTCTGCAATTTCCATTTCTGAAGAGTTGATTTTCCCAGGAAGAGAGAACTTCCTTGTAAGTATTACAATAACAAATGCAGGGAGATAGCTTGATCCTCTTAGAGCTGCAGACATTCCAAGGTAAATGCGCCTATTGAAAAGAACTAATCTGTATTAAATCTTAATGTCTTTAGTGAATCTAAATTTGTATATTATTAAAAATCATTTATTCTTTGAAGACAAATGTCAGGTAATTATTTTCCCATGTTCTTTATGTAATCTACTTGGCTGATTTATTCATTTTGTTTGTTGAAATGTAGAAAAATTTTCACTATAAATATTTAAATATATTTTCTATGTTTTCTTCATGTTGGCAATGGCTCATTTCCATTGTCAACTTGACTGAAGTTATGAACATTATTGAAATAAGTATCTGGGTGTGTCTATAAGAATGTTTTCAGAAAGTTGTTTCTGATGACGAATTTCCATCATGAGTATGAACACTATACTCTAGGCTTCTAGCACTTAGTGACAGAGCACGCAACACGATCAGCCTCCTCACACTCCACCACCATACCTCTCCTGCCGTTATTGCCTGGTCTCTTAAATACTGAACAAATAAAACCCCAAATCAAGTTAAGGAAACTTCTTCTTTCTGTTTCGTTTGCTTACATTTTGATAACACATGTATAAAGCATCACAAGGTCATTTTTCAAGGTTTCTTCTACACAATAATTGTATGCTGTGTTCCTCTAGTAGATTTTTGTGATATGGAAATCCTGGAATGTCTAAAATGTTTATATTAGTCAGTTTTGTACTTTAGAACTTCAATTTGTTCATTTTCATGTACAGTTTTGCATATAAAGTAATCTATTTTAGATATTTATTACTTTCAACAATATGTATGTGTTGCACCTCTGTTAGTATGTGTTCATAAGCCCTGGATACCCATTACTTGGAGTAACAAGAGGTTTTGTTCTGCCCAATGTGAGATAGGAGAATTGAACTAATGATCACTGCATAGTTGACATTTGACATGTTCTTGTAAGCCCTGAGCCATCACCTTAGCCCCAGACTCTTGTTGAATTTGTCCAGGTAAGCATGAAGACTGCAAAAGCTTACTGAAATGAATTAGATAACTTTCCCTTTCAGTATTTCTTACAATAACTTGTATACTGTTGTAAACATTTGTTGTTTATAAATTTAATAAAACAGTCCCTTAAAGTTTCTGGACTTTATATGTTTAGGAAATAGGTATTCTTGATATATGTACATTTTTAAATAACTATGAAAGTGGTATTTCATGTTCTCCATATATTTATACTAAAATCTGGTGTGACAGATCATTTTGTCAACTTCATACCATATAGAACTTCCTGAGGAAGGAAATTTCAGTGAAGGCCTGTGTAGATTATGTTAGCCTAGGAACATGTTCATGGGATATTATTTTGATTACAGTAAGTGAGGTGACAAGACCCAGACTCCAATGGGTGATACCATGACTTTGGCAAGAAATCCTGGACTACATAAGTGTCAGGAACCTTGAAGGAGAAGTTAAAACTTAGCAGGTGAACCTCCTGAGATGGGTTCACCTTTGGTTAAAATCTATTATGAATTTGCTCCCCCAAGCAAGGCCCAGGAAATTTCATTTTAGGCACGATCCCTGCTATTAGTATGGTTTTCCTATTATTATTAAACATATATAACAATCCCTAGGTACTAGCCTACACTTTTGAGCAGATCTCTGTAGAACTATGAAAATGTGCTGTCTTGTAGTGATGCTATATAAACAAATAGCCGATTTCTGAATCCTTAATGATGATCCTATAAGAATTCCTAAAATTATATTAGTAATTATTATGTTCTTTTATAATAGGTTTGCTATTAATGTTCTTTCTGATGTCAAAACTGCATTAAGAACTCTGTCAATTTTCAAGTGTCAGGAGTTAATTAATATTGAGACAGCAAGCAGGCATCTGAACCTTAGAAAGCATATTCCAAGAGGTTATAAAGCATTAACCAAAGGTCATAAAAAGGGAACTAATGATTTACTATAGTTACAAGAACAGAAGATAAAATATTCACTGGGTTTATCTAAATAAAGCTTCACTAATACCTTTGTCACAAGTATTATGGTTTTTAACTTTCCATGAACCTGCAGAGTTGGTGACAGGTGGTGAATGTTTAGTCAGATAATTATTCCTCATGGATATGCATGTAAACATTCTCTGTTGTAAACTCCATGTTCAATTTGTGATTTGAATTTATGTGTAACCTTGTGCTTAACTTTTTACCATGTGTTCCTGTAGTCACAAGATGTTTAAGTGCTGAAGAAAAAGAATGGAGACAGAACTGAAGAGAAATTTTTAAATAAAAGTGAACTCAAGAATAACTTAGAAAAAAAGGCATTGTGAGTAGGAACATTGTTACTGTGATGCTTTGTATATGCTCAGCCCAGAGAGTGGCACTATTGGAGTAGGTGTGTCACTGTGGATGTGGTCTAAAAGCCAATATTCTGCTAGCAGCCTACAGATGAAGATGTAGAACTATCAGCTCCTCCTGCACTATTACTGTGTGGATGCTGCCATGTTCCTGCCTTGATGATAATGGACTGAACCTCTTAACCTGTAAGCCAGCCACAATTAAATGTTATCCTTATAAGAGTTGCCTTGGTCATAGTGTCTGTTTGCAGCAGTAAAACCCTAAGACAGTTACATCAGAGCAGGAGGAGAAAGCAAGACTAGAAGGAAAATGCAGAGTGGAATAACTTAGAAACTATAAGGCAACTTAAAAGACTAAGAGATGAATATTCAGAATAAAGGGAGAGCATGTAGGCTTCTCCTTACCATGGGACAGATCAGGTCTTTTCTTAATAGCAAGGCAGGCTCAATCTTACTAAAGAGAACAAAACTTCCTTCTTACAGACTTGGTTTTAATTCATTTAGCATTAAAAAGGTAGAAGCTTCTTCTTTCCCTATGCAATAAAGACGGGAGCTCATTTTCCCTCCAGAATGAGTGAGCTCTTTCTACACTGGTGCTTGGACTTTTACTCCATATACATATGTAAGTATGGATGTGTGTGTGTGTGTGTGTGTGTGTGTGTGTGTGTGTGTGTGTGTGTGTAAGTATATAATTGTGAGATCGTGTAAAAGCTGGACTCAACTGGTTTGAATAGAGATTTAAGAATATGTATGCATGAATCTGTATATAAATTTATATGAGTGTAATCCATGTTTGCTTGTATAAAAGTTTTTTTCTTCTGTGAGTGTGACTCTTCTAGTTTATTAATAGAAGTTTATTGCTCCAAACTTTCCCCTAACCTGACAAGCAAGAGACATCTGGAAAAGAAGGAAAATGTTCTAGCAATTGATCCATTACTTAATCCCCTGCTAAGGTTCTAATGCCAGAGACTGCAGCTTCTAGTCTCAGAGGAACTCAGTCAGGCAGGTCAGCTACTGCAGCAAAGTTACTTAGATGTAAGATAGATAAACGTTTTATTATTATGCAGCAACTCTAAATATCTCCTAAGATCACTCCTTACCCCTGCTATTTCTTGTTTCCCTCTGCTGCCTCAAAAGGAACCAAGAAGAAAGAAGACCCACCAGGGCTGGCCCTCAGCACATAAGAATAGAGAAAATGAACCCAGGGTTTTGTGGTCTGCACCCTGAAACCCAATACTCAGGAGGCAGAGGCAGAGCCAGAGGTAGACATATTTCTGTGAGTTGAAGGTCAGCGTGGTTTATAAAATGAGTTCCAGGACAGCCTGGGTTGTACAGAAAGAAGCCCTGTTTCAAAATACAAAACAAACAAACAAACAAACAAAAGGAATAGAGAAAATGACCACAGCTACTTCTACAGAAGGGAAGAATAGGCATAGTATATAACTGCAGATGCTTAAACCTTCAGATACAACAATGTAGACATATGAGTGAAGCATTTTTCTAAATGGATAATAGAGTAACAGATATCTTAGTTTATTTTCCTGCCACTGTTATAAGAGATTGACAAAATCAAGGTAATGAAGAAGAGTTACTTTGCTCACAATTCTGGAATAAAGTCCACCATCCTGTGGATGTCAAGGCCACTAGAACTTTGACACATATAGATACGAAGACAAAAGTAGTCCTGTCCTTTCACAGTTATTGTGAGTATAGCAGGCAGGGAATTGAGTCTCAACCACCCCTAGTCATAAACACATAAGATAAGGCAAATAGCTAGTACTTTTCTCTCCCAGAATTTTCTAGTACAATGCTCACCCAGAAACAGAGAAGACATAGGTCATACCTAGAGAGGGGAAAAATTACTTTTGGCTGAAAAAGTTTAAGGAACAAGGAGTTTTTGCAACTGTGTAGTCTGTAGCAAACAAGATTTCTCCCTGGGTTAGAGGGCAAGCAAGGTAACAGCCTGGTTTAAGATAAACCTGGCCTGACCCCTGGAGGTAGGGCAGCAGGGAACCCACAGATTTTTGACTAGGGCTTCAGTGACAGCTGCTTGCCTAACACTGAGAATGGTGGGAACCATGTAAGTAACTGCTTTTAGTCCAAGCAGCAGCATAAAACTACACGCAACTGGATGCACCCTGATCTCAGAAGGTAAGCTTCCTGGTCTCCCGGTTCTTGAGGGTAATGGCTCCAGTTATCATATCATCCCCCTCAGCAGGCTTGTAGCATAATCACTTTATGAAGCCAACTTGTTTTAATGAGGCTGCTAACCAGTTAGTCCAGTGAGGCCAACTCTGGGTTTCCCAGAGATGTGACCAACAGTGAAATGTAAATACCAGGTCCCTTTTCAAGATAGCCCTTGGCTATAGTATCTGACACATTTTGTTAAACTGGTACTATACAGATTCGAGGTTCTCATTAAGGCAGACTGCAAGAAGGAGAGGGCTGTGAACCTTCCTCGAGCTACAATGCCAGAATCCATGCTACCCGAATATGACAGGACTCTGTCATCACCACCTCTGCCAAAGGGAGGCTTCTGCAGAAGGGTGGTAAGAAGTGAGAGATTTTGTTCTCCCCTACAGAACCCTTGTGCTAAGTCTCTGAGTCTCGCTGTCTTGTTTATCTTTAGTCTTCAGCCATGATAGTTCAGCTCAAGATGCAGCTCTCCTCTGCTACTCCAAGGCCACTATGCCAATACCTGCTTGCTCTCTAAAATATTTTGAAGGGTTTTTAGGAAAGCAACTCAGGAGTGTAAGTATCAAGCACTTAGAAATAATGAGGAAATATTAACATATATAAATAAGGAAGTTATACCATATAGCATTCTGAAAATGAAACCATATGTAATCATATCACTCAAGACAATGTTTTATATGAAAGGGGAATGTTATATAAGAATTTTATGCTAGAAAAGCAAGTCTCAAAGTTATATTTACCTGAAGCTATTTATATCATACATCCTGCACGCCCCTGGCACACCACATTTCTGAGTTCCCCAGTGTAAACAGGTTCTGTCTATCAAAGCTCCAAAGTAAATAGGTGCTGGAATGCCAGCTACAATGAAGAGAAAGAAAAAACAAAAACAAATCAACAACAATAATTAAAACAACAACAAAAACCATCCCACTGGTAGGACAAAAGCAAAAGGAGAGATACACAATTATATTTGGAAGTACTTCCACTTCCCTGTCTTTTAAAAATCAATATAACAAATTATGAATCAAAGGCTCTAAGCTGACCTTTGGAATTATCTGTTAATGTAAAGTTTCTAAATCACAAGTGAGAGCTGTATGTTCTTAGGAAAGATCCTAAAAACACCATTCCTAGAGTTCATAATCTTGATTCTCATATATTTTTTAAAAATGTATTGGTTTTCTGTACACCCCCAAATAAAACAGTTTCCTTCTCATTTATTCTTAAACCTTCCAAAAGATGAAAGGTATAACTAAGTCTAGCTAAGGTCTTTAAAGACAAGGGGAAGCACTCTTCATCTCTGCAGCTGCTTCATTCTCAGACTAATTATAAGTAGTCAGTTCCAAACACAAAGCCTTGTAAACTGAAGTTCAGGTAAAGTGGGCAGAGCACACCCATGTTAATGATACTACAAGGGCATGAAACTTCCTGATTTGGGGATATTGCTGATCCAGAAACAAGTTATATTTACCTTTGTATTGATTAGTCATTGCCCCATCCCTGTGTCTGACCTTAAATCCATATGACTATCCCATGAAGCCTTCAGTGATATCTTGACTTAAGAGCTCGCTAGCTTCGACTTCGACCCAGTCAAACACTAAGAATGCCATCAGATAGCATCTGAGCCTACAGCACAAAACTATTTGCTTTGCTGTAACCATCCTACCCTACATTTCCACAAATATATTGGGGTAGAACCTTGTTCATGGATTCTTTCATTCTCTAAGTATAAATATCATGGAACTGTCCTCATATTGTAACATGATGTTTAAACGATGTGAATTTGTGTTCCCATGTTATGGTCACTTCCAGAATAAACCCTTATTCCATTGATGGTAAGAGTTCTGTTTTGGGGTGACTAGTTATTTGCTGTCTTCTTATTACAGAGATAAATAATTTGTTTACTAAGCAATTAATCTGATATGTTGGGAAAGTCTTCATACCAAATACTCTTATGCAAAATGCATGTATTCCAATCCCAAGTGACTTCTCTTCAGACTTGATACACCTGAAACAGACACACACACATGTATAAAAGTTTATCCTGCCAATCCATATCTGCCACAGCATCCTTCCAATGACAGTGGTAGTTTATGGTCCTGATGGTTAAACTTTTCACCCTGAAGTCAGAATGATACGTAGTTAACTCTGTCAAGTCCCCATGGAAGAGGGGAGTAAAGACTTCTGAAAGCTGTCCCCTGACCTCCACACATCTAAAGAACGACTGAGCCCTTTAACAGTTAGAGATTGTCTGCTAATCTAGATGAATAGTTTTCTGGTTTCCTTGGTAACCACTATGCCATACCCACTATAAAGGACCTACACCTTTGAAACCACAAACCAATTAAATCTTCCCTCAAGTTGTTTACAAGCATTTTGTCATGATGGTTAAAAAAAGCTATTACATGTCATATAAAACTTTGGGATATTATAAATGCAGTTCCACAGATAAACAGGGAAAGAATCCATTGTGTAAACCATGACATTAAGAAAACTACTGGGTTATGTGGAATTAGCAACCATAGAGATTTTGATAATTACATACAAAAAGCCTACAAGCAAGTCAGGACAATAACTAGAGATATTTTTAGAAATACAGGAATCCTTTTAAAAATGTGATGTATTCTCACAGAATACTCCATTGTGTAAGAAAACCATAATATAAGCAACTGTTGGGATTTCATTTTAGAAGTGATTAGAAGACTTAAAGAAAACACAACAGGCTAGAAGAATAATGATAGTGTGCTGACAGTAATACTGAATTACCCATCATTTACATTGCAATCTTCAAATGCAGCAAGAAAGAGAAAAGAAACACAAGAAAAATATCTTGAATAGACCTTAACCTCATTATACCAAGAAATCATACAGTGGGGTCTATGAGATGGCTCAGTTGGCAAAGTCGCCAGCCACCAAGGTTGAAACTGATTTCAATACCTAGAACCCATATGGTGGAAACAGAACTACTTACTATGAGCTGTCCTTGTATTTCAACATGCATGCCATAGCGCACGCGCGCACACACACACACACACACACACACACACACACACACACACACACACACACAAACGTGCATATACAAACTCAGGTACACACAAAATGTTCCAAATAATCATACACTACACACATGTGTTTTCCTTACACCTTGTGGAACAGCCAACTCTCAGGAACTAAGATAATTAGAAACGTGAGTAAAGGATGGAAATGGGAATAAGTGCGCAGTAAACATGAGAGCATCGCGTGAGCACATGCATGGAGGCTCAAATGGGAGGGTTCAGCTGGACATTTGCCCTTCATCTGTAACCATTCTCTTTAAGGAAAATTTTTCATCAACTGAACATGCAGCTTTGGAACTAAGGCACCTGGAGCGGTGAGGGAGAAACGAGGCCCCACTTAACCACATCAGTTGAATCTGCCTGGCAGGTAATGAGGTTACAGTTGTCACAGCCGAATATCCGTCATTTGCAAGAATAAATCTTAGCAACTAGCAGTACTTGGTACCTTTATATTCTGTGAATGTATGGACGGAAACAAGGCATATACCACATCTCCCATACAGCGTCATGCAATTGAATATGAATAGGTAAGTGTTGAGGTACACAGTGTGAAGGTGTATCTCCATCCTTCCTCACCTGCCTAGGGCACTCTCTGATTGGCTGTAGTAAATAGCTATCTGCCAATAGCTAAGCAGGAAAGGGGAGGTGGGCCCTCTGGGCTGAGAGACAGTCTTTGGGAGAAGAATCAGAGAAGTGGTGATTTGTTGGTGGGATCTGGAGATTGTGCCAAGTATCGGAACTGAGAATGAGGTAGAGAACTACCCACATGCATGGCCATGGCCTAGGATAATAAGATTAAGTTAGATGAACCGGTTGGGTAGTTTCTGCAGCTAAAGACCTAAGCTATGCAAAAAAAAAAAAAAAAAAAAAAAAAAGGTTCGGTGCCATTATTTAATTGCAGGCAGGTCCAGAAAGTCCAGCAATATTTTATTTGGCGTCTAATGTGGTAATTAGAAATCCAAGCTTAGGACACTAAATTCGGGCACTAGGCAAAAAAAGTCCCAGGTGGTAGGCAGGGTGGGTAAGGTTTTCCCAGGCCACAAGCTGCTGTGGCATCCCACTCAGACAGGAGGCACGGCCCCTGAAGTGTGAGTAGGGCTACAGAGGCTGATAGCATGGCTGCCGCAGTTTTCCACACCTGAAGCTCACCCATGCAAAGGCAGGGTTGTGAGTTGGAGGAAGGGTTGAAGGACTGGGAGGGGAGAGGGACTCTACAAGAAGACCTACAGAATCAACTAACCTGGACCCTTGGGGAGCTCCCATTGACGGAACCACCAAACAAAGGGCATAAAAAGGCTAAACCTAGGCACAACCCCATATGTAGTAGATGTCCAACTTGGTCTCCATGCAGGTCCCCCAACAATTGTAGCAGGGACTTACCGTGACTCTGTTGAAAGCCTGTTACCCTAACTGGGCTATCTTGACTGACCTCAGAGGGAAAGGATATACCTATTTCTGCAATGACTTGAGTTGTCTGGATTCATTTTGCAAAACAAACAAACAAAAAACAAAACATCAGGTGTCTCCTAAATTCTTGCCAAAGCAATCCTGCCCACACGGGTTTTCCACAGGACAACAATGATTGCTCACTTATATCCAATAATTTGGATAAAGACTGTGAAGGTCTACCTAAAAAAACCTTGCTTCTCCAGTCTATTTGTGTAGAATTGCCACTTGTATGACTACCCCAAGAGAAAGGGGTTTCCTTTGCTAATGTCCTCCTGGGTACAAAGGGCTGACTTGTGAAATTGCCTCTAATTCCTGTGGAGGAAACGCCTGTCAACATGGCAGCACCTACCGTAAAGCACCTGAACATCTTGTCCTATCTGCCCTGCTTTGTTGCAGAATTCTCCCCTAATTAATTGAATAATAAAGATGACAAGAAGACAATCACTGGGCGAGGAGGAGGCAGGCCTCCAGGGTCCAAGAGAGAAAGAAAAGAGAGAGAAAGAAGGAAAAGGAAGGCATCCAACTATACTCCCAGCATTCATTCCCACAGTGAAATAGGGGACAAAACCAGAATTTCTTGCGAACTTGAGAGCCAGGTATAGGCTGAAGTACGCAGGCAGCACAGAAGCAGAAATACTGAAGCCCTGACTCACATAGGAGATGAAGAGAGCAGGTTCCCCAACACGGTTTTCTGACATCCTGTATTCTTAGAGGCACACGGGAGCCCATATAGCACATGAACGCATGTGCACATGCACACACACACACACACACACACACACACACACACACACACACACTACTAAGAAAGGAAGAGGGAAAACTAAATGAAGTTACTTATTACCTCAGAAAAACCATGTATCCAGGTATGGCTGCGAATGAGTAGAGGATACTGAGAAATCCTGAGAGTATTAAAAGGTACTTCAGCTTGTTGGTGCACTCGGGGCCTTTGTTACACAGACCCAGGACTGCAGACGAGTTTCCTGGTGACTGAATGCAGCTGCAATCGTGAAACACCTGTCAAAAAAGAACAACAATATTAGGCTTAAAATTTCAGTATTGTCTGCACAGACAGTTGGATCAAACTGGAGAGCGTTAGGTCAATGACATGACTCAGAGGAAGAGCACTCACATAATCTAAAGGAGGACCTGAGTTTGGGCACAAACACCATTGAATAAAAATCACTAAATAAATAAAACGGATGCTACCTGTCCTCTTTATTTTCATCTCTCTTTTTTCTTTGGCATCTCAGAATTCTACCATAAAACATAAAGAGATACATTTTAATGGTACCATTTTTTCAAATTCATCAAATAAATTGTAAAATATTAATTATTCTAAATGCACTCTTTATTTTACTTTTGATATCTGTTTGCTTGTCTGTTCTGCACTTCTTGTATATGTATATGTATGTGTGTATGTGTGTGCATGTGAGTGCACTCGTGTATCTAAGTGTGGACAGGAATGGATACCATGGATTATGTGTAGAATTCAGGAAATAAGTTATGGGTGTTAGTTCTTCCTTTGTATCATGTGGGTCCCAGGATATAATTCAGGTGTAAAGAGTTGGTAGAAAATCCCTTTCCCAACTCAGCCAACTTTATAATCTACACATAATAAATATTGCACAAAAATAAATAAATTTGACTTTGTTTTATTTTGATGCTTTATTTTGATGTTTTATTTTGATATTAATTGCTAAAACAAAATGTATTTCAGAATGTTAATGGAATATATTTTTGCTTACTAATAAAGTCATCTCCCCAAGAAAAGAGTTTACTTAAATATATTTTTTATTTTTTTATAATGTTATAAGTATCCAAAAATTTAAATAAGTAAATTATTTTCCCAGGTCTGATTAAGAGTGTGAATTTATATTTCACATATTTTCCAAATACTTATTGTTTCCAGGTCTGATTAAGGATCAAATTTTATTTCACTTTGATTACCAATTAAGACTCGGTATCATAAGTCCGAGGCACAAAACTGTGTAACGGTAGAGGATGCTAAGCTGTCATGATGAGGGGCTGGGGAATTAGACAGTCAATGATGACTTGTACAAGCATGAAGACCTGAATTCTCATCCCAGCACATGTAGGGGAAATGCATGCAAGAGGATGTGCTTGCAACACTGGATCTGAAAGCGGGGTGAACAGGCAACACCCTGAGGATCACTTGCTAGGCAGCCTAAACGAACTAGTAAATTCCGGACCAGTAAAAACCTGTCAGAAGCACAAAGAGCATGGTCCTGAGAGTCCACAACTAAGGTTGCCTTCTGGCCTCCATGTGCACAGGTACCTGCACACACACACACACACACACACACACACACACACAAACTACATACATACACACATACATGCATACATACACACACTACATACATATATAGATACACACATATACACTACATACATACATATACACTACATACATACACACTACATATATACATGTATGCATACATACAATACAATATACATACATACATAAACACACAAAATAATTAAACAAATAAGCAAATAGATAAATAAATAATAGAAAGAAGCTTGTGATATGAAAAACCAAGCTTCTGTCCACTTCAACTACATGAAACCCTATGACCACAAAGAACAGATTCTATTCAGAGTAATTTAATGTTTTAATTTTAATGCTGACTTATGTGTATGCTTCTGTAACTATGTGTATAGGTGCCTGAGGAAGGCAGAGGAGAGTCAGATGGTCTGGAGCTGCCTTGTGTGGGTGCCGGGAACTAAGCACATCCTCTGAAAGAGCAGCGAGTGCCCTTTACAGCTGAGCTATCGCTCCACCCGACCACAGCGTTCTAACTCATTTGACTAACGCTCTCTACTGCTTTGCAATTACAAAACAATGCTCAGACTCTGCAAGGTTTTACATATAACATCTAGGAGTTGTAAAGTCAAGTATGCATACACTGAGTAAATTGTGTTGTTTTTAAAAATATTAATCTATTATTAATATATTAAACATACTAATCTATTTTAAGAAAGGACTACTTTTTTCTTTTTAGCAAATGTAGGCATAGGTCACACAGCCCATGTTAATGCAGTACACAAACTATCATCCCACACACTGAAATGATGTTTACCATGTTGGTTCCAGTTCCAACAGACTTCTCGCAGCCTGCGAGGCAGGCTGACATGTATGCTAGGCCATTGTCTCCACACACTGGATCCCATGTTTTCGTCAAGCAGCTGCACCTTGTGTTGCAGTCAGCAAGAACATTATTTTCCAAGTATAGAGGTTTCTGATCTCTGAAATAATTTGAAATAGTGTTACAGATGCTGAAAGCCCACACAAGCATTTTATTTTCTTCTTCTCATCTCAGCATGTGAACACACACACACACACACACACACACACACACACACACACACACACACACACACAGAGAGAGAGAGAGAGAGAGAGAGAGAGAGAGAGAGAGAGAGAGAGAGAGAGAAGCATTGGATCTCTCTCAGAACAGAAAAAAAGAAATCATACACATATCAAGATGTCATCTCTATACTATGCTTTTTCACAATTATCTGTTCCAGTGGTCACATGATTCAAATCAGATGACATATATAATTTCTTAGAATTTTATGTCCGAAATTATTTAAATCTTATAACTCTTAAGAATTTTGAAAGAATATTACTTTTAATGTCTCTCTGTGTCTATGTCGATGTCTCTTTATGTCTCTCTTTCTCTCTGTCTCTGTCTCTCTATCTGTCATGTGTGTATATGTGTGTGTGTTTGTGCACACATGCACACATGTGCACAACAGCACGCATGTAGACATTAGTAATAGTTTTCTACCTTGTTTGAGACACAGTCCTGTTTTTTACTGCTGCAAGGCCCGAATAGCAGGCCCATTAACTTTCAGGGTTTCCTGACTATGCTGGTCAATTCCCAGTATTAAGAATGGAGTTACAGATACCCAACAATATTACACTTTCCATGGATTCTGGACATCTGAATTCAAAACCTCCTGTCTGCTCAGCAAACACTTTCTTACTGAGTTATCTCCTCAGACTTTTGAGGGAAAAAAAAAGCTATGAGTATATGCTTGATTTGATTTAAACCCATTGATTAATTATGTAACTAAGCCCTAAACTGAGTTACAAATTCCCTATACTAATACAGAATCTGACCAGAAATCCCTTAAAATACAAAATCTAAGACCACAGACTATATGAGGTATAACTATACCAGTGGCATATAAAATAGATGAATTAATTGACTTACCACGTATTAGATTCATTATTATAGATTTAAGCCTACTGTAAGAACCTGTGAAGGCTTGTTGGCTTGTATAGTCAACTTTTAAAGCTCTCTCACTATGGGAGTATAAAATACCTGGATAATTTAAGCTAAAAGCTCCAGGTTACTTTCTTTTATTGCAATATAAAGCTGACTAAGATATTACCATGACAACCATTACAGTACATGGAATCAAAAAGTGACTCATACGCATTCCGCAGTCCTTTTTTAATAAGTTTACACATAGTGTTGGGTGGTATAGGATTGATGGATGGGAAAAAATATAACCTAGCCATGGATCACTGTCATTAATTCATAATAAAGTGATCTGGTCATATGGAATACTGGAAGAAAATTAACTAGAAATTGTGAAAAGGTTATGGAAACAACATTACGAAAACAACATACCTTTCATAAGAGTTAGTCAAACCAGCAACTGGGACATTATCACAGGTAATTAGGAAGTTACAGAAACCAAAACTATATTCAGACAAGGATAGGCAGAATGCGAGGCATGCAGCTGTCTTGACAGTGATCTTGAATTTCTTCATTATGAAGCCAGCAATTAAATATCCAATGCATATTGCAGGTAAGGTATAAACACCTATAAATGCAAGGAAATCGTATTTATAAAGACAGCAGAAAAATAAAGGTTATAATTTTTCTAATACATTTTACTTAAGAAAACATTTAGTTCAATTCTAGTATACAGCAGTTCTAATCCCCACTCGCTCAAATGTCACATACAAAGGTGTTCTCAAATGCCCCATAACATCAATTTTAAAAGACAGTTAACATTTATTTAATCATTTGCAGCAAGTTATAAGCACCTTATGAGCTTCACTTATGATATTAAATATTTCACGTATTTCTTTCCACTCTGTTTATTGGGAAATTGGTTTAGTTTCAGGTGGCTTTGAAAGTTGTACTGAGTCTAATCTTTTCAAGGGACTGAATTGGAAGGAATGTGCAGAGCAAGAATCATAGCCCAGATGTAAAATGTGGAAGTAAGGTACAGATTCTCAGTGACTTAACTCTGTATTTGTCTTTGAATTAATATATTTGTGTCTGAAAATTGAATGATATGAGCTTCTCCCAAGATTGCAATAACTATGATGATTTTCCAATTTGATTGGAGAGAAATCAAAATGGGTTTGGTTTTTTGGGGGGAGGGAGATGGGGGGAGTGGCCACTTTCTTGATTTCCCTGGAGCCTGGAAAGAAGAATTTTACAAAAATATCCTAAGAGATTGCATTTCATTGTAATTTCCTAGTAACACTATTTTACTGTTTACCATGCCCTTGGTTATAGGGTTGACCAAGCTATCATGGGAGGAGGAAGTGCTATGAAGGAAATAATGAAAGTATGTACCCATGAGGGAGATGACCTCTGCAGTGGATTTTCCATATTGGTTTTCAAGGTACTTAGGCAGGAAGCTAAAGTAAATGTTAAATGCATTGACCTGGAGCACACTTATAAGTGTGAACAGCATGTAAATCGGGTTGCAGGAGAGGCTCTTCAGGAACGGAAAGAAATCTGAAATGAGAATGTATAGAGCCCATCAAGCTAACTTGGCCTTACATTTTGTGTCCAGTGTTCCCTAAAAAAATCTCACAGATTCTGTGCTGCAAGACAAATGCATTTGATAAATCTTCACCCCTTTGGAGTTAAAATTCTATAACATTGCTTAAGTCACTTCTGGAAGTTAGTGACAAAACTGGCTATATAAAAACCAGAAGGAGCTTACTTCCAGCCAACCCACTTGGCACAGGTCAAAGCCATCTCTCCAGACACTCTCCCACACTCAGAGACAGCTTGACTCTCAGGAGGTCCATCATGACCAGGCTCACAGATGAAACACTCCCAGTCCCAATACCTGGCCTAACTGGGACACCCACAGGGCCCAGTAGAGGTGGGACCTATCCACCCTGCTAGAGAAACATCAATCTTCCAATCCAGAGGTCCACAACTGTGCCCAGGAGCAGATCAGCTGTCCCAGTCCCTAACTCCCCAACACCCACATCCAGAGACAGATCAACTCCCAGGAGGTCCATCATAACCATGATTGCAAAGACACCCTGATCCAAGGACATCTATCATAAACAGGCTCACAGGAGGAAGAGGATCCAGTCAGAGACATCAAAATCAGTTAATACCTGAGAAAAGCAGATGGAGAGAGGCAAGAGCAAAAGCATAAACAACAGAAACCAATGCCATTAGACACCATCAGAACCCTCTTCTCCCGCAACAGCAAGCCTTAGATATTCTAACACATCTGAAAAGTAATATTCTGACCTAAAATCCCATGTCATGAAGATGATAGAGGACCTTAAGGAGAATATAAATAACTCCCTTAGAAAATATAGTAGAACATAGTAAATAGGTAGAAGAAGAAAGACAAACATCCCTTAAAGAAATACAGGAAGAAACAACCAAATTTGTGAAGGAATTGAAAAACATAGCTCAGAATCTAAAAATGGAAATAGAAACAATAAAGAAATCACAAAGCGAGTCAACCCTGGAGATGGAAAACATAAAGAGATCAGAAGTTACAAATGTAAGCATCACAAGCAGCATACAAGAGATAGAAGAGAGAATGTGGTGAGGACAATACCATAGAAGATATTTACACAACAGTCAAAGAAAATACAAAGTGTAAAAAGATCCTAAGATAAAACATCCAAGAAATTCAGGACACAATGAAAAGACCAAAGTAAGAATAATAAGAATAGAAGAGAGAAGAGATTCCCAATGCAAAATGCCAGGAAACATCTTCAACAAAAACATAGAAGAAAACACAAGTGCCAGCCCAGGTTTCTATACACAGCAAATCTATCAGTCAACATAAATGGAGAAACCAAGATATTCCATGATGTTGTTGTAAAAATATAAAAAATAATAAATCTACACATAAAAGAACACACAACACAATAACTTTTGACCCAATTGTAAGATATAATTGCCCACCTAAACGTACAAAGCCATGTATACATCCATCCCTTAAAAATGTTTGTAACAACCTGTAAAGATACAGCATGTAATCTTAACGTCACCCGCCATATTGTCCTGTCTACTCCTCCTCCTGTCTCTTCCTCCTTTCCATTTCAGTATCCTCCTCTTCTTTCAAACTTTTCTCCCACCCATCCTTCCTTCTCGTCCAATGACAGGCCTCCTTCTATCTTGTATCTGCCTCACCTGTGACATTATCCTACACCATGACCAAAACAAATTTAAACAATATCTGTCCAATAATCCAGCCCTACAGAGGATAATAGAATGAAAACTCCAACACAAGGAGGGAAACACTACCCAAGAAAAAACAAGAAATTCATCATTTCACAACAACCCAAAAGAAGAGAACCACACAAACATAATACCACCACTAACAACAAAAATAACAGGAACCAACCATCATTGATTGTTAATATCTGTCAACATCAATGGAATCAATTCCCCAATAAAAAGACATAAGCTAACAACCTGGGTATGTAAACAGGACCTAGAATTTTGTTGCAAACAGGGAATACACATCAGTGTCAAAAATGGACACTACCTTAGACTAAAAGACTGGAAAAATATTTCCAAGCAAATGGTCCTAAGATACAAACTGGAGTAGAAATTCTAATATCCAATAAAATAGACATTGCATCAAAACATATCAAAAGAAATGAGGAAGGACACCTCAGACCCATCAAAGGAAATATCCACCAAGAGGAATTTCAAGTCTGAACATCTGTACTGCTGCAAATGAAAGGTCACCCACATTTGTAAAAGAAGTGTTACTAAACTTCAAACACACATTGATCATCACACAATAATAGCGGGAGACTTCAGTGTCCCACTCTTACCAATGGAGATATCATAGAAACAGAAACTAAACAGAAACACAGTGAAGCTAACAAATTATGAGTCAATGGATTTAACAGATATCTACAGAACATTTCACCCTAAAACAAAAGAATATACCTTCTTCTCAGAACCTCATGGTACCTTCTCCAAAATTAACCATATAATTAGACACAAAACAAGCCTTAACAGATACAAGGAGATTGAAATAATCCCATGCATTCTATCAGATCACCATGCACTAAGGCTAGACTTCACTCACAACAAAAATAACAGAAAACCTATATCCTCATGGAAACTGAATAACTCCTACTCAATGATAACTTGCTAATGGAAGAAATTAAAAACTTTGCAGAATTTAATGAAAATGAGGACATAGCATACCCAAACTTTTGGGACACAATGAAAGCAGTGGTAAGAGGAAAATTCATAGCACTGAGTACCTTCATAAAGATATTGGAGAGATCCCACACTAGCAGCTTAACAGCACATCTGAAACTCTAGAACAAAAAGAAGCAAACATACCCAAGAGGAGTAAATGGCAGAAAATAGTCAAACTCAGAGCTGAAATCAACCATTAAAAACAAAGAGAACTGTACAAAGAGTAAACAAAACTAAGAGCTGGTTCCTTGAAAAACAATCACCAAGATAGTTAAACCCTTTGCCAAACTAAATAAAGGGTACAGAGACAATATCCAAATTAACAAAAGCAGAAATGAAACAGGAAAAATAACAACAAAAGATGAGGAAATTAAAAAAAAATCATCAGGTCTTATTTCAAAAGCCTATATTCAACAAAACTGGAAAATCTAGATGAAATGGATAATTTTCTACAGAGATATTAAATATTAAAGCTAAATCAGGATTAGATAAATTATATAAACAATCCCATAACTCCTAAAGAAATGGAAGCAGTCATTAAAAGTCTCCCAACAGGAAAAGGCCCAGGGTCAGATGGTTTAGTACAGAATTCAACCAGACCTCCAAAGAGGAGTTAATACCAATACTCCTCAAACTTTTCCTCAAAATAGAAAGAGAAGGAATACATCCTGATTCACTCTAGGAAGCCAGAGTTACTCTGATACCTAAACCATACAAAGAGAACTTCAGACCAATTTAGCTTATGAATATCAATGCAATAATACTCAATAAAATTCTTGCAAACTGAATCCAAGAGCACATCAAAACCATCATTCACCACAATCAAGTAGGCTTCATCCCAGGGATGCAAGGATTGTTCAATATACCCAAATCCATCAACATAATCCACTATACGAGCAAACTCAAAGAAAAAAATCACATGATCATCTCATCAGGTGCTGAAAAACCCTTTGACAAAATAAAAACCCTTCATGTTAAAAGTCTTAGAGAGATCAGAAATGCAAGGCATACACCTAAGTGTAATAAAAGCAATGTATGGCAAACCAACAGCCTCATCAAATTAAATGGAGAAAAACTTGAAACGGTCCCACTAAAATCAGGAAAGAGATAGGGTGCCCACTCTCTCCCTATTTCTTCAATATAGTTCACAAAGTTCTAGCGCAAGCAATTAGACAACAACAGGAAGGCACAGAGATACAAATTAGAAAGGAAGAAGGCAAGGTATCCCTATTGGCAGATGATATGATAGTATACATAAGCAACGCAAAAAATATTTCTACCAGAAATCTCCTACACCTAACAAACAACTTCAGCAAACTGACTGGATATAAAATTAACTCAAAAAATTAGTAGTCTTCCTCTACACAAATGATAAATGGAATGAAAAAGAAATAAGTGACACAACACCCTCCACAATAGTCACAAGTAATATAAAATACCTCGGTGTGATTCTAACTAAGCAAGTGGAAGATCTGTATGATAAGAACTTCAAGCCTCTGAAGAAATAAATCGAAGACGACCTCAGAAGATGGAAAGATCTTCCACATTCAGGAATCAGCAGGCTAAAAATGGCCATCTTACCTAATGCACTCTACAGATTTGATGCAATTCCCATCAAAATTCCAACTTCACAGAGATAGAAAGAGCAATTCTCAACTTCTTCTGGAATAGCAAAACTCCAGAATACTAAAACAGTCCTCAACAATAAAAGAACTTCTGGAGGAATCACCATCCCTGACTTCAAGCTGTGTACTAAACAGCAATAGTGATAAAAAACCACATGGTATTGGTACAGAGACAGATAGGCAGAACAATAGAATGGAATTAAAGACCGAGAAATAAACCCACACACCTATAGTCACTTGATCTTTGACAAAGAAGCTAAAACCATATTGTGGGAAAATGTCAGCATTTCAACAAATGGTGCTGGTTTAACGGGTGGTCTGAATGTAGAAGAATGCAAATTGATACATTTTTATATCCTTGTACAAGGCTCCAGTCCAAGTGGATCAAATATCTCTACATAAAACCAAATATGCTGAATATAATAGAAGAGAAAGTGGAAAAGAGCCTTGAACACATTGTCACAGGGGGAAATTTCCTGAATAGAACATCAATGGCTCAGGCTCTAAGATCAATAATCAACAAATAGGACCTCATGAAACTGAAAAGTTTCTGTAAGGCAAAGGACACTGTCAATAGGACAAACAGCAACCTATGCATTGAGAAAAGATCTTTATCAATCGTACATCACATAGAGGGCTAATATTGAAAATAAAAAGAACTCAAGAAGCTAGACTCCAAAAAATCAAATAAACTAATTGAAAACTGGGGTACAGAGCTAAACAAAGAATTCTCAGCTAAGGAATCTTGAATGGTCAAAAAGCACCTAAAGAAATGTACAAGTCATCAAGAAAATGCAAATCAAAACAACCCTGAGATTCCACCTTACACCAATCAGAATGGCTAAGATCAAAAACTCAGGTGAGAGCAAATGCTGGAAAGGCTGTGGAGAAAGAGGAACACTCCTCCATTGCTGGTAGGGTTGCAAACTGGTACAACCACCACTATGGAAATCAATCTTCAGGCTCTTCAGAAAATTGAAAATACTTCTACCTAAAGATACAGCTTTACCACTTCTGGGCATATATCAAAAAGATGCTCCCACATATTACAAGGACACATGTTTGTAGCAACTTTATTTACAGAAGCTGGAAACAACCCAGATGTCCCTCAACAGAAGAATGGTTACAGAAAATGTGATGCACTTACACAATGGAATACTACTCAGCTATTAAAATGGATGACTTCACAAATTTTGTAGGCAAATGGATGGAACTAGAAAATATCCTGAGTGAGGAAACACAGACCCAAAGGATATACATGCTATATATTCACTGATAATTGGATATTAGCCCCAAACTCAAAATAACCATAATACAACACATAGACCATATGAAGCTTAACAAGAAGGAAGGCTAATGGGTAGATACTTCAAACAGACTTAGACGGAGAGGCAAAATAATTACGGGAGGCAGAGGGAGGTAGGGACTTGAGTAAGAGAGAGGAAAAGGATGGGGGCAGGATCAGGTATGGGAAAAGACAGGAGACGGGTCCAGAGGGCCAGGAGAATAAATAGAAATAAGTAGCTGTCAGGGAGGGCAATCTTGGCGAACCACTAGAAAGTCCCAGATGCTAGGGATGCAAGGGGCTCCCAGTATGCTATGGGGATGACATTAACCAAAATACCCAATAGCAGGGAGATAGAACCTGAGGAGACCACCTCCCATAGATAGGCATGGCCCCAAGTTGAGGGATAGGGCCACCCATCTTTTTCAAATTTTTTAACCTAGAACTGTTCCTGTCCAAAGGATGTGCAAGGACAAAAATGGAACAGAGGCTGAAGGACAGGCCATCCAGAGATCACGTCACCCTGAAATCCATTTCATGTGCAGACACCAAACCCTGACACTACTGCTGATGCCAAGATGTGCTTACAGACAGGAGCATGGTATGGCTGTCCTCTGACAGGCTCTGCCAGCATCTGACTAAGACAGATGCAGATACTCACATCCAACCATTGGACTGAGCCTAGGGATCCTAAGGGAAGAGTTAGGGGATGGACTGAAAGAGCTGAAAACTGGATCCCTTGGAGCTCCCAGAGAACTAAACCAACAACCGGAGAGCATACATGAGCTGGTCCATGGCTCTTACTACATATGTAGTGGAGGACTGCCTCATCAGGCATCTGTGAGAAGGGAAGTGCTTAATCCTGTGCAGGCTTGAGGACCCCAGAGAAGGGGGATGCTAGAGAGGTGAGGCAGGAGTGGATGAGTGGATGGGGGAGCACCCTCCTTGAGGCAAAGGGGAGGGAGAAGGGGTGGAGGTTTGTGGAAGGGATACAAGGAAGGGGATAACATTTGATATGTAAACAAATATAATGGTTAAATTTAAAAAAGAACTGGAAAACAAGTGTGCAGCAAGCCAAACTATGAGGAGATGGATTCAAGTCTGTGGCCACACGCACACTTTCATTTCTTTTTCTCCCCTTTCCCTCTATTAATAATCCACCACTCGCTAGAGTACCTAGTCTGTTCTTTGAAAATTACAAAGGACTCAATTTGATGAAGTTTGAGTTCAGAAACTGATGCTGTCACTCCTTTAGGCAAGAACGGATAAGCTAAAAAACCTTTGGAGAGCTCCAGCAACTATGCTGCTGCCCAGACAACCTCAGCTTCTCAGCAGAGCTTCACAGCAGACCATGCATTAGAAGCACCTCGTGATGAAAGCAAGCATCTCAATATGAAGGTTGCATTGTAAGGAGTGCTGCTGATGAAGTTGCTGTATTCACCTTCTAAGCAACTTAACTAAAGCTTCTCCCTGTTTAAAAAGCTGAGCCCAGTTTGTAGCCTGTCTCTGCTAAATGGGTTGGCTGAAATTCACTCTTCATGGTCTCTTTCCTTTTCATGTCTTCCTGTCTTCTGTCTTGATTTTCTAATTTTATATTTGCCTTAATAAATTGTCTAAAATTTTATTGAGAGAAAAGAATCAAGAAGACACCATTTAGAAGTGGAGGCGGAACAGTTTAATGAAAAGAAATGGACTGTAATGGCAAAAGCCATCGCTATGAGTGAGATGGTTGCAGTCTGTATTCCTGGGAGCTTTGGAACTCACTCATGACTGTTGAAATCCCTGACCTCCTAATCGAGTCTCCACAGCTCACAAGTGTCTTCTCTATGTCTTACTCTCTGCTAAGCTCTTTCCTAGTTTTGAAGTTTAGGTTGACCTGGTAGCCCGAAGTCACACAGTAGAGTCAATATTTCCCCTTTCAGGAGAAATGGTCACATGACCATGAGTCTGAGAAATTTCAAGCCTCTGCACTGTCTTCCAGTGTGGCTTGGCTGCTCAGCCATGGTCTCTAGTGTTTAAGGCAGATAAGTGACCATTCAGTGCACAGTGGTGTTGGAGGATATGAGTGATAGAATTCGCTGGCCCCTCCCATCTTCCAACTATACACTGTCAGAATTCCAGAGCTCAAACCACATCCCTTAAGCACTATCTCTGATCTCTGGAGAACAGTAATCAGGTCTCAACACACACCAGTGTGGAAGCAGTGCCAAGTTTTAAGAACGTGTGTCGTTGAGCACTCCAAGGTCCCACCCTAGCTTCTCACAGAAGCATCTCTACTCTGCATGGCTGCTTAGGAACCTTCCTGCTCACTGTACAACAGTCTGTTCTAAGGGAACAACAATTGCCCTGTAAACTATTGCACACCTTCCATACCAAGGATTATGTCAACTGTCATGTTTTTCCTTCCAGTCTTGTTTTCAAGGATGCTCATAGCTGAACTAACATTTTCTTTATCAAACAGGTTTTCCTTCGCCACTATCTACAGCTTGGATATCTATTTCCAGTTATTCCAGTTATTTTTTAACTTGGACTAATATTTACTGTAAAACAGGATTGTCAAAACAGATAGGAAAAAATATTTGCTTATTGAGTGTTCAGACTGACTTGAAATTTCTATAAAGTTTAATTTAGGGTAAGTCAGGTTCCCTATCATGTCAGTTGTTTCCAAGTGGTGACTGGGGAAGAGGAAGACATCTAACACAGTAGGGATGATTACTGACAAGCTGTCTTATCTCAGTACAGGTGACAAGTGTCCACAAACCACAGATCCATCTAAACCAAACAGAGTTTAGTTTCCATGTTTGCCTTTAGTGATTCCTCGTTTTTCTTCCTTGGCCTTTTCTCTGTGCTTCTCCTCTTTGGCATTTTCAGTTCCATCCACATTTTCCTGTAATCCTTCCTTTGGGAGTGTTTTGGGAAAAAAGAAAAAGGGAATGCTAATCAGGATATTCACTCCTGCACAGACCAAAAAGCCGATCCACCAAGCACCGACCCAGCGTATATCTGTGGGAGTTATGGTCAGGTCATCTGTGAAGAAATACGGATACTGCGTTAGCTGGCATCATTCTTTCCTGTGTAAGCTGAAGAAAATTATTGACGTTCTTAATCATTGTAATCTAGTCACAATTTGTTCTTGTTCTTTTTTGAGACTTGAGCATGTGATAACCACATCCTGGGAGTACTGACATCTACCACTCTGCTTGGCTAATTCAGACATTTAGAAAAAATGTCTGAGGTTGATCAATAGGGTGAAGTTAAAATTAAATAAGAAGGAAAGGTTCCAGAGTACTACATTGAATATTATTGAAACCTAAATTTCAAAAAGACAGAAACAATATTTATTTGAGACATTTTTAAGAATAGCTTTACCCTGCTGTAGTCTTGTCTCAACATATCACAGTAGGTGAGGAAGGGGGTTGCAGAGACAATTACATGGCTAAAAGTCATTGTTGCTCTCTCAGAAGTCGTGAGCTTTATTCTCAGAACCCACATGGAAACTTAGCACTGCCTATTACTCTGATTTCAAGAGATCTGATACCCTCTTCTGACCTCGATAAGCACCCACACACACAGTGAACTACCCACCCCATCCCTACATATATATATGTATATGTACACACACACACACACACATATATATATATATATATAGTGAATTTCATGGTATCCTCATATATTTTACATTCTGTGTATTTATTTTTGAAAATACTAATTTTATATAGCACTGTTTGGTGATATAATTGAGAGCACTAATTCAATATTTCTGCCTGTTGTGTGCAACCTTTATAATGTTGTGCTCACCACATAACTAAAAGGTCTGTTGTGTCATCCACAGTGTCTACCTCATTGAATAAAACCCATGTGAGTAAATCTTTTGAAACAAAATATGCAGCTGAAATACAATGGGAGAATGGAAGATCTTCAATCAGAATGAGGCACTTTACCCTTACCTCTGCTCCTCTTAGGTCTGCCATCTGTAAGTGGTGATAATTTACCTAACTGAAGATCAAAGGAGCCAGTGTTATAGCATTCCTGAGCATTCTCCCACACCCAGGCACTGGACTGTATAAACAAAATGCATTGTTACCTGTATTCACAGACCCTGTGTCTACATAAATGCTTGCACAGAAGGATCCCAACAAAAGTCCAAATAATGGGCCAACCATCTTTCCTGTTTCTAAAATTCCTGGAAGTAAACAGAGACAGGACATTACATAACCATACAAAGAATTTTTGCTTGTGCACACACACAAAAAGGCCTTGACATTGAACTATTTTTAATCTTAGATTGCTTTTCCTCCGTTTGCAGATCTGGGTATCAAACCAAAGAACCTAGAAAAGTACTCTATCATTTGGCTACATACTACCCTACTTCAGGTGTTTTTATATATTCAACATGTAAAAAATAACCTTAGTATCTATGAGACATGTACATATGCATATACATATGCATAGGTATGTTATATATACATACATTGGTTACTTCAAACATTGAGGAAGAAGCTCCAATCATTTGAACAGTCTTATAACCAACTGTGCCATAGTACTCTGCCCACTATTCTGGAAACCATAAAGCAATGGTAAGAATAAATAATTGATTTCTACCCTGATTTTGAAACTTACCAATGTATAAAGGAGAGTTTTCAGATTTGGCAAAGTCTTCTATGTAGGAAACACCCAAGGGCATGATGGGAGTTTCACCAATTCCACGTATAATATTTCCTACCAGTACATATATCCACATTAGTGATTTCACTTCTTTCATACACTCTGCATTAAAACAATAGAAAGCTTCATGAGTATTTGTCAACCAAGTGTTACTGACAGTTCAAATTTTTCTGTAAATAAATTTTCAAGTTAGTGTTTCATTACAGCAACAGAAAACCACATAAGACCAACCATATAGATCACAGCCTGGGTCTAAATCCATCCTTCTAAGTCTTTTTCCCATGTGGGACTAACTATCAGAATGTTGATTAAGAAGCAAAGGATTCTAATAAGTATAAGCAGTCTCAGGAGGAAGAGTAGTCTAGGTTATTAGACATCTCCCTTCCATGAAGAGGGAAATAAATTGTGTTCATTTGTCTCACATGTCTACTAAACCCAGTGTCATATTAAAACCCTTCATAAAAGAACATTCTGTGTCTGAGTCTCTGAGCTGAAAGCAATGAGAAGCAGGAGTCAACCTGCTGGGTCTTGCGTTGGATTTAAGGTCTGTGTTTGGTTCTCCATACACAAGAAGCTGTTTGAGGACAAGTTGCTTGTAGGTAAAATCGTTGTTTCATATTCATATCTGTGTGGACACAGGAAACATTCACAGTGAGGAGCTGACCACAAGGAGAGCATCTGCACATTACTGACTCCTGCTTCCCTGAAAACAGGGCATCTAGAACCAGTGATCTCCAGAGCAGTCAGTCTAATCATCAGGAATCGTAAGGCAGGACCAGTGAGATGATGCGCCAAGTAAAGTACGTGCTGCACCTCATGACCTGAGTTCAATCCCGGAAACCCCCATGAAAGTGGAAGGAGATAATGACCGCAGCATAGTGTCCCCTGATACACACACACACACACACACACACACACACACACACACACACACACACACACACACACACACACAAATAGGCCGAAATCAATGTCAATAGCTTGGACATATAGCTCTAGTTTTAAACTCTAAAACTGTATGAAATGGGCGTGGTGTCTCATGCCAGTTGCCCTAGCACTTGAGAGGTGAAGACAAGAGCATCAGAAGTTCAAGGCCACCCTCAACTCTGCAATTCAGAGGCCAGGCTGAGCTTTAAGATAGCCTCTGTCAAAAATAACAAAACAACCTGGATGATAAAAAGAAGTAATCAATATTACCAAAAGCAAAAACTTGATAATCACCAAAAACTTGTCACTTTATGGTTCGTTAGCTCTGAAGTACACATAGGTTGACAAAACTTTCAGATTCTCTAATGGCACCTCATGGTGATTTCTAAATTACCATTTCCTAGATATAACTGTCATGACATAAAGAACAGAGACAAAAGAAAAAGAAAAACTCAATAATGTAGAATTAAGAAGACAAAGCTTTAGAAAGACACAAACACAAAGCAAGACACCTACCCTGGGTTCTCTGAGCTTTAGCCCTAACCTTCCTTTCTGTGAATTGAAACAATCATTCTTTCATATGTTCAATAACTTTGACAGAGGAAAAACTCTACATATTCATAACAAGAGGTGACAGAAACTATCACCTGACTACATAGAGCCATGGGACTAAAATTACTAACAAACTATATTAATTTCACTTGAGCACATCACCAAGGAGCAGGAAAGAAAATGACTAAATGCAAGAGAGGTAGAAAAATTTGTCCATCTAAGTCTCTGCATCAGAGAATATGCTGGATACATTGCTCACCTTGGTTAGAGGAGAGACACCCAGAGGAAAGCATGAGCCTGGGCAGCTCAAGTCTGCAGTAGTTGGGAGCTGTATTCGCCAACATTCTAATTTCTATTCTGCACGATATAGCAAACAACTCAGAATAATTCTTCCTTATAAAACCTCTCTGGATGTCCCCAAAATGGTGGCCAGAGAAGTGGTGGGCAAAGGCCTATGTCTCTCAATTCATGATAGTGGGAGAAAAGGTCAGCTTCAAAGAATTACCTCTTTTGGCCGATGGAAAAATGCAATAATTGCCAAATATTTCATGACATTGATTTGAATAGAAAATAAAGAAAAATACATAGATGATTAGATATATAGATATAGATATGATAGATAGATAGATAGATAGATAGATAGATAGATAGATAGATAGATAGATAGATAGATTCTATTCACAGACTTTCTGTTCCCTTCAAAAACGCTTGAGAAGATAAAATAGCCTTCATTTGGTTCAATATCCACTTTAAATTCAGTTGTTCATTCGAGGTCCATTTATTTTCCCAATTGACAATAAAATGGCAGTAAAAAGTAGGGTTCAACCAGACAAGGACTCAAGTGGAGGCATAGAATTACCAACTCAGCCACAAATCCTCCAACCTACAATTTTTTTCTCTCTCTTTTTTAAATTGGATACTTTTTATTTACATTTCAAATGTTATTCCCCATTCTAGTTTCCTGTCCATAAGCCCCCTATCCCCTCCCTCTCACCTTTTATAAGGGTGTTCCCCTCACCATCTACCCTTACCACTCCCCCCGACATTCACCTACACTGGGGGTCCAACCTTGGCAGGACCAAGGGCTTCTCCTTCCATTGGTGCCCAGCAAGGCCATCCTCTGCTACATATGCAGTTGGAGCCATGGGTCAGTCCATGTGTAGTCTTTGGGGAGTTGTTTAGTCCCTGGAAGCTCTGGTTGGTTGGCATTGTTGTTCTTGTGGGATTGCAAACCCCTTTAGCTCTTTCAATCCTTTCTCTATACCTCCAATGGGGGTCCTGTTCTCAGTTCAGTGCTTTGCTGCCAGCACTTGCCTCTGTATTTGACATGTTTTGGTTGTGTCTCTCAGGAGAGATCTATATCCTTTCCTGTCAGTATGCACTTCTTAACTGCATCCATCTTATCTAGTTTTGGTGGCTGTATATATATATATATATATATATGGGCCACATGTGGGGCAGGCTCTGAATGGCCATTCCTTCAGTCACTGCTCTAAACTTTGCCTGCCTATCAGCTCCTATGAATATTTTTGTTCCCCTTTTTAAAAAAGAAGGAGTGAAACATCCACATTTTGGTCATCCTTCTTCTTGAGTTTCATGTGGTCTGTGGATTGCATCTTGGGTAATTCAAGTTTTGGGGCTAATATCCACTTATCAGTGAGTGCATACCATTTGTGTTTTTCTGTGATTGGGTTACCTCACTCAGGATGCAAACTGGTACAACCTCTCTGGAAATCAGTCTGGAGGTTCCTCAGAATATTGGATATTGCACTACCTGAGGACCCAGCTATACTTCTCCTGGGCATATACCCAAAAGGTGCTCCAACATACAACAAAGACACATGCTCCACTATGTTCATAGCAGCCTTATTTATAATAGCCAGAAGCTGGAAAGAAACCAGATGACCTTCAACAGAGGAATGAATACAGAAAACGTGGTACATCTACACAATGGAGTACTATTCAGCTATCAAAAATAACGACTTCATGAAATTCATAGGCAAATGGAATGAACTAGAAAATATCTTCCAACCTATAATCTATCGTGCCTGTAGGATATATAGGGATTTCAGCCTAGCGTAATCATCATCAGAGAGACCAGAGGGACTTCATCCGGGAACTGATGGGGGCAGATGCAGAGTCCCACAACCAAATAATAAGAATTCAGGGAGTCTTTGGGGGAAATGGAAGGAAGGATTGGATAAGCCAGAGGGGTTCAAGGAAACCATAAGAACATCGTCCACAGAATCAACTGATTGGGATTCAAATGGGCTCATAGAAGTCAGGGAGCCTGATTGTGCCTAACCTAGGACTTCTGTGTATATGTTAGGGTTGTGTAGCTCGGTGTTCTTATGAGATTTCCAACAGTAGGAGCAGGGATTGTCTGACTCTTTTGCCTGACTTTAGGACTGCTTCCCCCTTTCTGTGTTGCCTTGATGTGAGAATGTGTGCCTGCTCTTATTGTAGCTTGTTATGCCATATTTGATTAATGACTGTGCAAGGCTGGCCCTTTTCTTATCAGTGGGAGGAATTGATCTGGGGATGGAGAAGAGAGGCTGATGGGTGGGAGCTAAAACTGCTATAATTGCCAATCCTAGCTTTGATCCTGAGCATTCATAAAAACCGGACATAGTGGAAAATCCCTGTAATCCCAGCAGTCAGACAGTGTAGACAAGAGGATCAGAAGGTCATGATTGTTCTTTATTACATAGTGAGTTTAAGGGCACTATGAGCTAAGGAAGAAAGGGAGGGAGGGAAGGAGGGAGAAAGGAAAGGGAAAAAGGAAAGAAGGAAGAAAGGAAAAAAGGAAAAAAGAAAAGAGTGAAGAAATGGATGGTCTCTTGAATACCAGATAACTCCATGGGTAAAGATCTTGAATGCAAGCTTCCACCCCAGGTCCTATAGGATAGTCAGAGAGAATTGACTCCTGAGAGTATTGCCTGACCTAACAAGAAAGCGTGCACACACACACACACACACACACACACACGCTCGACCAACAGAATATACACAAAATAAAAAATAGCTAAAAAATTTTAAAAATGCAAATGAGAGATTGAATGAGGTTTAAGGTCCATAAAATTTTGAGATTGGGTTGTGAATATGTGAACAGCCACTGCCTCAGAAGGTGAAGGGGAAATATAACCATGCTACAGGGCACAACAGAGTATCTTCTAGGCCTCCTTGGAAAGCTGCATGAAGATTCTCCCATTGCAGGGCCCAGCTGGGCACACAGAACTAAGTCTAAAATGAGCGTTAAAGTGCACATAAGGAATAGCTAAATCCTCAGGCTTGCTCTTCATCTCTCCGGCTGGAAATGCTCAGAGGTTCAGGAGGATCCAAACGGATACTCTGAGGATACAGAGGCTGAAAATAAAAGTCATTATGTTTTTAAAACTATCAATACTAAAAGATTATATTCCATTTTTTTCAGGTTAGCCAATCTCTAACCCTTCAGCAAGAGCAGACAATTCCCACCCAGGATGAAAAGTTAGTTACGCACATTTCCAAAACAGCTCAAAATCCAATCTTTCTCAATCACTAACCAGGCCCTGCTCAATCACTTGTTGATCATCCATATCTTCTTAAATATTCTCCCTTAAGTATGAATAAATAACCAAGGCCATTATGGGAGACACCCTATTACAGTAAATCAAAGAAAAAGAACCTACATTTGAAGAAGGAGCCAGAGACAATGAAAATAGATGAAGAGTCCCACAGGAAAAGATACTGAATTCTTGAGAACATAACAAGATGTTCCCTCAGAAGAGATATATTAGATAGAGAAGTATGCTTGACAATAAAAGTTTTAAAATATGATGATATGAATTATATATTCAATTATATTCAATGATATGAATTATATATTCAAGAGATTGGATGACAAAGTTAAATTTCCCAGGAATACCAAAGAGATGAGAAGGCAAGATGTTAAAAATAGAAAATTGTAAGGTATGAATGAAATCTAAGATGCCGATGCTCAAATAGCAACAGCAGAAAGGAAAGGGGCAAGAGAAAAATAGCAAGAATAAAAGTGTACCAAAAACTTGGCAAAATATTTGGATCAAAGGCAATTGACTGAGGTGGCAAAGGACTTACTCAAGTAGTCATTCAGGCTATGGAGCTAGGAGAGCTATCCTCCCAGAAAGGAAATTCTGAATCTCATTTCCTGTAGGTTAAAGTTGAATACTCACCGGCCCATGAGGAAATGAGGTAGTGATATTATGAAGCAACCCAGACCCATAACTGCACATCCAACACCAATCACGATAGGTCTGTGCAGTTTCATTCCAAAATAACTCACGAATATAATCAACAAAAGATTTCCTGGGAGGAGGGAATGAGAACGTACGTTTCAGTAAAGTATTAGCAGCTCTTAGTCAACAGCTTCTCCAGCATGTAGAAGTCCTGTGGTTGAAACTACATTTCAAACTTAAAGAAGCTAATGCATTTGATTGTCTTCATGATTTAGGTGATTTGGTGTACAAAACTTTCTACATGTTGAGGGAAAAATCAGAAAATGATTTTGCTGGCTTGTTGCTCTTAGTATCTCTGGAAATTTTAATGAAGGAAAAGAATGAACTGTATGGTAAAGTCGAATGGCTCCACATGCAAGCAAACAATCTAAAGGTTTCCAAGTGTGCCCGTGAAGAGAATCTCTTTCCAGCAGCCACAGAGGTCAATTGCAGAAAATCAAACTGAAGACCTCATTATAAAGTTGACTGAATTACTTTGAAAAATCAAGTCTCAGCCTCAGAGGGTGTCAGCAATTAAAGTAAGGGCATTAATTGGTAAATAATGGGATCCAATGAGTTGGGATGGGATGTGTGGGAGGACCCTGTTAAAGTTCAGAATTTTGAATTTTCAGATTCTCAAAAGTTTACCCCATTTGACAAAGTAGTACCCTCAGCCCCACCCCTTGAAATAATGCCCTTTTCACATGAGGAAATTAATCCCTCAGTGTCTGATAAACCAGCAGTGACTTTTGCTGAGGGAAATGCCAGACAAGACAATATTGATGTTTCTCAAAGCCCACCAATGGTTTCTTCTAAGACCCATAACCAGACTCAAGGCAAAACAGCCCCTAGAGGGGAGGAGATGGTGGCTGGTGAGTTGCCTTCCTAAGCTCACCTTAAAACAAGCTCATGTTTTCAACAAATTTATCTCTTTTGTAAACCTATAAGCAACAGGAAACCCCCTCAGATCTACCTCTCATAGACAGACAGACTCCATCCAGATAAGTACATCTGCCAACCAATAGCCTGAGTTCCTACCTGTGACCTACTCCAGGGTGGGATTCCCCTCCTGTTCCTGGGATTGGGACTCCCCTCATCCCAGCCACCAAGAACTAAGGGTTTCAAATGTACATATAGGAGTTAACCTACTTAACTTCATTCTCTACCTCTAGTATATCTATATAGTCTCTGTATGTGTGTGTGTGTGTGTGTGTGTGTGCATATGTGTATGTGTGTGAATGTGCATGTGTGTGTATGTGTGTGCATGTGTGTGTGTGTGTGTGTGTGTGTGTGTGTGTGTGTGTGTGTGTGTGTGTGTGTGCATGTGTGTGTGTGTGTGTGTGTGTGTGTGTGTGTGTGTGTGTGTGTGTGTGTGTGTGTGTGTGTGTGTGTATCTTTTCAAGACTGGCCATTTACTCAAAAATCTACATCCAGGAGACATCCAAAGAAGCAACCCACAGATACTCCAATCTACTCTCACAGACACAGATGCTTCTACTGGACCCATTCATTCTCTCTACAGATGGCGCCACAGACCCTGGACAACAAGGAAATAGCCAGCTGTCCTAAGACTAGACCCATTTTCTTAGGCTACTCAGAGGCATGTAGCCCCAAAGTAGGCAGGACATAGCTAAAGATCGAAATGATCCTATTCCTGCTTCACTACTGTCCTGGTTTAGTTTTTCCTTTTTGCAATTAAACTAAAGGGGACGATTGTTAGCATTCCTTCTAGGCTCTGCCCCTCAGTTACTTGGCAGCTGAGTTTAACTTTTGTACTGCCTTGCTATGTCCTCAAATAATGGTGCAAAGATATGGAGAGAGGTAAATTATTGACCAAGCTGGCAGGTTGCTGCAAAACTGCCAGCAGAATGCCCAGCAAATGCTATTTTCACTAGCCAGTGTGGATTACTTTCTCGCATAATTGTCTCTACATAAGACTTTTCCTTAAGTTACCTGTCATAGAGACTGGTGATGTAAATAGTTAATAATTTTCTTTTAATGAGATTTTTTAACCTTTAGTCTGTAATCCATTAAGTTCACAGAATTTTGTGTTTTCCAAGAAATTAAAGTTGTCCATAAACTTGGATGAGAATTATTTTCAATAATAATTAACTTGGTGTTAGCACTTCTGTAAAGGAAGGAGCAGTAGTGACATGAGCAGTCACAAATATTTCACCATTAGAATTATAAATAGTGGTATATGACATTGTGGTTGTTGCAAATATTGCAAACTATCATGGAGACAATAACTACTTAAAAATCAGAACTAGATAATATTCACCTTGATGGTTAAAAGCACAAATCTTCCTGTCTAATGGGCTGTTTCAATGTTCTGACAATTTTATCTGATGTAACTAGCTTCCTCTTTACCTATATAGTTTAATTCTGTGCAACTGATTATTATCCTGAAGTATCAGTGGGTTTTCATGATGAGTCCTTGAGCATAGAAAGATTAATATCTACTTCTAACCCTATACCGGCACTCTGCCATCTGAGTTATAAAAGACATACCCACAAGCCCCAGTCTTTACTCATTTCTCATTCCTGTGTAGCAATGACTTCCATCTTGCCATAAAACTGGGCTAACTCCACCTCCACAGAAATGATTTGTTGTTTTGCCCTCCACAATTTCCTTCCATATTCACCTGTCCATGTCTCTTCTCTAGAAAACCTTTACTCCTTCCAGAAACTTCCTTCCCTAGCACAGTATGTCTGGTAGAACCTTGGAAAGTCAGCGGACCATATTTGCTGAACCTAACTGATAGAACACTAGCAGAATCTGTGAAAGGTCTGTGTGAGGCATTCATCCTAACTCCACTGAAAGCCTAGAACACCGGTGAAATGGGAAGCAATAAGGAGCTTGACCCCAGAAGACAGAATGGAGCATCCTTAGTGTGGGTGAGCTTCTGCTCAATCCTAATTTTCCTTTCCATTTTTATTAAACACATTAAAAGCAATTAAAGGGATGCCAGGATTCATATTGGAGAGGCAGGTGATCTTCCTGAGATGGTTTCACCATGAAGAGTACACATGGGGGTACCCATGACTCCAGCCTCATATGTAGCAGAGGATGGCCTTGTCAGGCAACAATGGGAGGAGAGGCCCTGGGTCCTGTGAAGGCTCCATGCCCCAGTGTAGGGGAATGCCAGTGTGGGGAGGAGAGGAGGAGAGGGTGGGTGGGCAAGGGAGCACCCTCATAGAAGCAGTGGGAGGGGGTATGAGACAGGGGTTTCCCATAAGGGATACCAGGTAAGGGGATAACTTTTGAAATGTAAACTGAGATGGATGAACCCTTCTAGGCAAGGCTGAAGAGACTACATTTTCAGAAAGTTTTCTGCTATTAATATTATGTATATAATGTATGCATATGTATATGTCACTAGGTATATAGCACGCCCTATTGGACAGATTTCAGCAGATTGACAAAGGTGTTCTGTCTTATAGTGATGCTATATAGACAAATAGATGATTTCTTAATTCTTAATGATGACCCTATAAGAATTCCTAAAATTATTAAGCCCTTTAAAATAGGACTACTATTAAACTCTCTCTGATATAAAAATTGCAGTGAAAATTCTGCCAATCTTCAAGTATCATGAGTTAATTGCTTCTGAATTGGAAAGCAGGAATTTACAACTTAGGACATATTGCAAAACGTTATAAAGCTAGTGACAGATAATGAATGTCTAGTCTTAATGGGAACACATTTAAATGTCTCTATTGTAAACTTCTTGTTCAATTTATGGATTGAATTTATGTTTGAGCTTTTAATGAATTTTTCTAAAAACTAAAATATACTTAGAAAAATATGTGATTTATTCCTCTAGAAAGGTACAAAAGGAAACTCTATGAATGATTACATTGAATGGCATTATTACATCAGAGCAGCAAGAGTGAACAAGACAAATACAGAGGCAGATGCTCGCAACCAAACATTGAACTGTGAATGGAGTCCTCAGTGGAGGAGTTAGAGAAAGGACTGAAGGAGGTGAAGGGATTTGCAACCCCTTAGGAAGAACAATATCAACCAACCAAACACCCCAGAACTTCCAGGGACTAAACCACTAATTAAAGAGTACACATGGAGCAACCCATGGTTCCAGCCACATATGTAACGGAGAATGGCCTTGTCAGGTAACAATGGGAGGAGAGGCTCTTGGTCCTGTGAAGGCTTGATGCCCCAGTATAGGGGAATGCCAGGGTGGGGAGGAGAGAGGGAGTGGGTGGGTGGGCTGGGGAGCACCCTCATAGAAGCAGGGGGAGGGGGGATCATCAGACAGGGGGGTCTCAGACAGGGGTTTTCCATAGCGAAAACCAGGTAAGGGGATAACATTTGAAATGTAAATAAGGAAAATATCCAATAAAACAAACTTGTAACAGAAAAAGAATACAATAAAATACAAAGGGAAAGTCTTTACCACTTTTTGACTTATCAAATGACAGAAGTAGATATTAATAGTCTATCTTCTACTTATCATAAAAAGGTACAATGTCAGTGTATGTTGTACAAATTAGGTGCCGTCATAAGGATATTTACATAAGTGGCTACTTCACTACCAAATTTTATACATGTATTTTTATTTTATATATATTTATAAATATTTTATATTTATTTTATTTATCTATAAAATAAATATATATGAGTATAAATAAATATAAATTTAACTCACCTATCTCAAAGCTCCCATTGATGAATCCAACTATAGCTGTGGGGATACCGAATTGTCTCTCTATTTGTGTGAGCATGGAACTCATGAAAGTTCCTGATAGCGATTTGGATACATATGCACATGTTAATGTCATCAGAAACACCTAAAAAGAAACAATGTTTAAGGAAAAAAAGAAAACTTTGATTTCTGATTATGTATCTGTCATCTACTGGCAAAATTGCCATCTATAAGATGGATGACTGTGTCCAACATAAACATCCCTTGAATATCCAAGAAACCTTAAAGTGTAATCTCTCCTCCACCATGCTATCCTCGCTCTGGCCATGCAGTTAGAATGACAGGTAAGCAGTTGTGTTGTTGATAGGTATGGCTTTGATCTTTTATCAGTGTGTGTTATTCATACAGAAAGACATGGAGTTGTGACATGGACTTGTTCTATGTAAGACACAGCTATTGGTTTGCTTCAGCACTACACTGTTACCTGTAGGACACGTGCTGTCCAGTTAAGGAACGGGAGGAAGAGAACCCAGAATTACATCAAGGCATTGGGTCGGCAGCAAGCCTACTATGTTCTCTAAGCAGGAATGACAGGTCTCTGGAGGTCCTGGGCCAGTTTATCACTTTGTCCTCTTTCTCTGCATTCTTTTAGACAGCATAGCTGTGTACAGTTAAGAATCCTCATTACCTGCCGATGAATGATAACTCACCTTGAATGATGTAACTAATAACTAATAGTTCACCTACAACTCACCTTGAGTGATGTAGTGAATTAGCTTCCTGGTTTCCTCAACTTATTGTCCATTTGTCATCAACCAGCTACTGGAATTTCTGTACTATCTCACCCGAAATTATATGCATATAATACTGTATTGGATTACTATTTCTTACTTGTAAACCTATTGTCACAAGAACCAAATAATTTGAATAAACTTGAGTAGAAACACATGCAAAAAAAATTGAAAAAAGTGAATACCAAGTTCAGTATGGTTCAAAGTATACACTTTTGACTTCTAATTCCAAATTCCACTGGCAGTGATGTTCTTTTCTCTCACTGTAAATCTTTAAGAGGACATGAATTTAATTTAATTTAATTTTTAACTTTCCCATGAATTTTATAATTCAGCTCTTATATTTAAAGAAAAATCTATCAAAATTAAGAATCTTAATTGAGAGAACACTTGATACACTTACATTTTGCAGAAGAAAGCAAGCCCATGACTTCTCAGAAAGTAAAAGATACCAGTGGCCATGCTCATCCAGACCCAGTGCTACCTAACACCAGTATTTATATAGCGAATCCTACTGACGTTTTACCTCAGCACTCTAGAGTCTGCAGCAAACCCCTTCAGAGCAGACTTTTCAGGCTTACTAGATAAGTTTCTTACCAGATAAGCATGTGTGTGTGTGCGCGCGTGCGCGCGTGTGTGTGTAGATGTGCATGCAGGATGAGTTCATGTTTGCGTATGTACATAGGGAGACCAGAAGACAATCTCAGGTATAATTCCTCAAGCTTTGTACTTTTTTATTTGTTTCAGCAAGGACTCTCACCAGCCTGGAATTCACCTAGGAGGCAAGGCTGGCTCTTCAGTGAGTGTTGTATATTTATCAGCCTGACTCCTACCTCCTCACCCTGGAATCAAAGTTATGTGACTCCACACATAGGAATAGTTTTCATGTAGGCATTGTGGCCTGAACTCAGGCCCTCCGGCCTCCGTTATCAATCAAGGGAGCTCCCCAGGCCCCTTAGGAAATTCCCCTTCATTTTCTTTTAGAAAGTTTATTAAATTTGCTGTTTTCTAATTTCATATATAGATGATATGCTCTGATTATCCATTGCCTCCTCTCCTCTCCCCCTCTCTTCCCTATCAAGACCCTTATACCTAGCTGTCTTTTTCTAAGGTTCATGAATTTTGCTTTACATTTTTTTTGACCCATGTAGCTTAACCAGGACCATCTCTGTAAACATTGGGTTAGAACCAAATATTTGTGTCTGGTGACGTCGCCAATATATGTATAACTGAAGGCCATGAAGGTCATAATTTTTCCTCTCCTGGAAAACTTTTCCTATCATATTTATAAATTTAAGCAGCAGGAGTTTCAGTATGGTATTGTATTTCTTTTGACCACTCTAACATTCTAGATAGTTCTAAATTCAAGGAAGGAGGGAAATTTGATTGGTTTTAAGTAGTTGCCTCTAACTTCTGTCTTTTAAAAGAACTGTTTTAGCATTTTTCCATAACACCAATATAATAACATAAAATGAGCTTTTCATAGGTAAATTGTATAATTGAGAAAATGAACTTTTAATATGATAACTTATAAGGAACATCTTAGAGAGGAACGTTTGCAGGACTCTCTAAAACTAGACAGATACTCAAAATTCCTGGGTTAATATAAGTTCTCATTTTGTGATGTAAAAATGACTTTGGAGCTATGAGAATAATAATTGTATCTAAAATACTGAAAACCAACAAACAATACAGCTAAAAGAATAAGCAATTTTCTTACAAAAGAATGATTGTTGTATTGCCAAACCTTGAAGAAAATATTTATCCTTCTCATTGATTCATAAAGTCTTTGCATATTAATAGAGTTCTTCTGCAGGGAACTGTTTCCTATCTGTGACCTCTGACCTTCTATTGGGAGCCCCTAAAGGCCGAGTATTAGTTTGACCTCTAACCTCAGACTAAGTTCTAGCAGAACATAATACATAACTTAAAAATATTAAAGCACATTCTTCTTTAATACCTTCTAAAGCTCTTTAACTTTTCTGGATGAATAATCCTGGTTTGATATCCCTAATATTAAATTAATTTCTTTAAGTCAAGAAATTAACCACACATCTATTAAAATGGTTTTCCTCTTGGAAAACTTCATGTAAACTGGATAATATTATAGTCACTTCCAGTGCTCGCTTAAAAAGACTTCCGTGAGTATACACATGCGTACATAGAAACAATCTATACCTTGATCTTGGCAAAGCATCCGGCCCCATGGGTTGCAGCCCCCTTTTCAAGGTCTCCCATGTTGATCTTCTGACTACTTAAGGATGTCTGTACTTTAAAATTCCACTGCTAACTTTTCAAAAAAAGAGAAAGCAGCTAAATTATTTACTGAAATGTGACTTTTTCGATTCTGACACTGAACTAGTTTTTTTACATTTTCTCTCATGCATTACATCCCAACAACAGTGTTCCCTCCCTCCACTCTTCACAGTCCATCTCCTCAACCTCCCTTCTCTGATAGATGATCCATTCCTCTTCATTTCCCTTCAAAAAAGCAGTGCTGCCCCATCCTCCACCCCAGAGGTATCAACACAGCGTATGTAATAAGTTACAATCAAACTAGAAACAGATCCTTACATCAGGGCTAAGGAAGGCAACTCAGTATGGGGACAGTTGTTAAATTATTTACTGAACTGTAACAAATAATTCGTTAAAAAACAAAGCAAAGCAAAACTAGGTAAGTTTCAGTAGGTAAGATGTCCTAGTCAAGGTTTCTATTGCTGTGATAAAGCACAAGAACCAAAAGCAACTTGGTGGGGACAAGGCTTGTTTTACAGTTCAATAACACAGTTCATTACTGAGGGAAGTCAGGTCAGAAATTCAAAGCAGGAACCTGGATACAGGAGCCAATTCAGAGACCATGAAGGAATAGAATACTGCTTATCTCTTTGCTCCTAATGACTTGCTCAGCCTACTTCTTCCAGGACTTCCAGATTCCAGGACTTCCTGCCTAGGGATGATCCCTCCACACTGAGCTGGGTCCCCACATCAGTCATCAATCAAGAAAAGGCCACAGAGGTTACATTGGTCTGCAAATGACTCTAGTCTGTGTCAAGTTGATGTCAAACCGTGCAGCGCAACTGTGAGTGTGGTTCAATGGGTAAAGTGTTTAATTCCTAATTTTGAAGAGGTGAGTTCGAATTCTTTGCATCCAAGTGAAAATCTGGGCTTCTCTGTACCTGCCTTAAGTACAACATCGGGAGGACATGCCATCCCATTTCTGCTTTCTGTCTTGGGTTAACCAGGTCGGTTGTGCAATGGGATGAACTAGAGGGAAGAATATTTAGCTGGTCATGGGTAAATACATTGCAGGATCTTGGTTGGCAATGAGCACCCAGGCAAGAACACACCCAGGAATAGATTTGGAGAGCAGACTTATTGGGGGTGCAGAGCCATATTGGATTTGGGCCTAGCCGCTTTTTGACTGCTTGGCTCAAAGTGGCTAGGGTGACTCTGGGCTGTTTGGCCACAGAGACTCACCCTTAGATGACTGCCATAAGTCTTAAGATTGTTGGATAAAGCCTCTCCCATGAATTTACGGCACAGGAGTATAACATTCAAGGATGCCTCAGCTTGAGCAGATACCAGTTATCTCCTCAGTCAACACCCAGTGTCTCCACCAACTGACCTCATCGCCTGACTTCTTTGCCTCCAGCTATCACTGCCTATACCCTCATCTCCCCCTCCTTCATATTTCACAAAGGTCACTCCCCCTACCTGAAAGCCTTAAAAGCTGCAATGTTCATCCCAATAAACGAGACCTTGACAACAGAACTTTTGCTTGCTCTCCTTCTTCTCTTCACCACCATTTTGGCCCACAGGGACCTTTTTGGCCTCTTCGACCCTGAATAACTGTCCCCGCTGGCGACAAGTGGCAACACAGGGACCCCAAGCAAAACCGACTACAGGACGACGGAGATAAGAGAGCTGCAGAATCGAGGACTCTTCAGGGTCGCTCCCCAAGCGTCGCTGGAGAGGGAGGTAAGGACCGGTCGAATAATTGTCGCCCAATTGCCATGGGGGAAGGTATTGTCTAAGGAGGCTTGTTTCATAAGAAAATCAGCGTTTACTCAGGGAGAGAGGAATAAGAGTTAAGAAAAAGGATTTAATCAAATTTTTTTGTTTCATAGATGAAAAATGTCCTTGGTTAATTTTAAGTGGCCCCGATATTCACCCCCATACTTGGAATAAGGTTGGTCAGGAGATTAATAGGCTTTTGAAAGCCAGCGACCCAGTGTCCGCGGCTTTTTTCAGTTACTGGGGTATCATTAGAGACATTATAATAGATGCTGAGGAAGGAGGCGAGAGTGCCCGCCTCCTAGCTGTCGCAGAGGACTTCTTACAAGCCTCCAGGCCGGCTTCATCTAACAATGAAAAAGAAAACGGGGAGCCGCATTCTCCCTGCCCTTCCATTGTTATTAATATGCCTGGGGGTGAGGGAAATCCCTCATCCAAAGCCTCATGCTCTCTAGAAGACCCCAAGATGTCCAAAAATTCAAAGACCATTTATCCTTCTCTTAAAGAATTTTCTGGGAAAAACAAATGCTCTGAGTCAGGTCTAGATCCCGCCTCCGAGGCCGAATTAGAGGAGGAAGCTGCCAGGTATGAGAAAGAGAGATATGGTCCCGAGCCACAGGAGACTCAGATCTTCTTCACTCGGAGGTCTGGGCCTGTCTGCCTCCCACCTTATCTACCCCCTATATTGTCAGCCCCACCTGCACCTCTACCGGTCGCAGTAGTTGAGGAACTGACTCAGACTAAGACTGCACTTCAAGCACAAATTACTGGGCTTAAACAGATCTTACACCTACAGCAGGAATTGGGGGATCTTACACTAGAAATCCAGGATTTACAAGAGACCTTGACAACAGAACTTTTGCTTGGTCTCCTTCTTCTCTTCACCCCCATTTTGGCCCACAGGTAGAAAGCCTCTTCGGGACCCTGAATAACTGGGTCCCCGCTGGCGAGGACATGGGGGCAGAAGAATGGGGTATTTATTCCCCTAGGGATGCATCATCCTACCACAAAGCATTTGCTCAACTATGTTCATAGCTGTTTTACTCATTAGAGGCAGAAAGTGGAAAAAGCCTAGATATTCCTCAACCGAAAGATGCAAGAAGAAAATGTGGCATATTTACAAAATGGAGTAGTACTCAGCTCTTAAAAACAATGACATCATAAAATTTGCAGGCAAATGGATGTACTAGAAAATCATCGTGTGTGAGATAACCCAGATCCGGAAAGATACCTGTCTTACTTGGGGTCTTATTGCTATGAACAGACAGCATGACCAATGTAAGTTTTATGAAGGACAACATTTAATTAGGGCTGGCTTCCAGGTTCAGAGGTTCAGTCCATTATCATCAAGGCAGGAGTATCTCAGCCTCCAGGCAGGCCTGGTGCAGGAGGAGCTGAGTTCTACATCTTCACCCAAAGGAAGCCAGGAACAGACTGAGCATCCTCAGGCAGCTAGGAGGAGGGTCTCCAAGCCCACCCAACAGTGATACACTTCCTCCAACAAGGCCACATCTAATCATGCCACTGGGCCAAGCATATGCAACCCATCACATTCCACTCCCTGGCCTCCATAGGCTTGTTCAAACAAATGAGTCTATGGAGGCCATACCTAAACATAACATAATTAAAAAGTACATTTAGTCCAACTTCCAAAGCTGCCACAGTCTATAGCAGTATCAACAATGTTAAACGTCCAAAGTTCAAAGTCTCTCCTGAGATCAATCCAATCACTTAACTGTAATCCCCTAATTAAGACAGGCAACCAGCTGGGCAAACTTCAAACTCGGCCATCTCCATGTCTGATGTCAAAGCAGTCTTCAGATCTTCAACTCCTTTTTCATCTTTGTTACTACAACAAATTTCTTTCTCTTGAGCTGGTTCCACTCCCTGTTAGCAGCTTTCCTCAGCAGATAGCCCGTGACTCTGGCATCATTAACCTTTTTGGGTCTCCAAGGCAGCTTCAATGTTACAGCTTTTTTCAATGTCTTGGATCCACACATGATCCTCCAAAGGGCTGACTTCACTTCTCCAGTTCTGCCCTCTGTAGCACTCAGGTTGATCCACTCCACTGCCTCAGCTGTTCTTGGTGATCATCCCATGGTCCTGGCATCTCCAATACACTGGGGTCTTCTGCTGCAACTAGGTTTCACCAGTTGCCTTTCACAGGCTCTCTTCATGGTGCCAAGCCTCAACTCCTTTGCATGACCCCTTCAGTCCTGGGCTGTCAATTGCAACTACGGGTGCACCTTCACCAATAGCCTTCCACGGCCTCTCACAGTGCCCAGCCTCAACTGCTCTTCATGACGCCTTCATGCCTTCAAAACCAGTGCCACCTGGGTGACTCTTACACATTACCTAGCACAGCTGCATCTTGAGGTACAACCTTGACTATCTCTGGAACACAGCTTTTTTGTGCTCTCAGAAAACACGTCCCAGAAGATTTCACCTCAGTGACGTTGGTCTCTTTCTTAGCTCCAGTTAGTCAGCATCAATTTTCCTAGTAGTCTCCTTCTCCTCTTGAATATAGAGCCAGAGACACATGAATGAAGCTGCTGAGTTCTGTTGCTTGCAGGAGCTGGAACATGGCCCCCTTGTTCTATTATATTATCACCAGCTTCCTCATTTCTGACTCCTTCACTGCCTAAGCTTGGTTCTCCACGTCTGGTTCTGTAGATTGACCTTGAATTTAGAGATCTGTATGCCTGTCTCCTGGGAGTAAAGGTTTGTACTTAGTTGCCTGGAGCTAACTTAGCTGGGTGGGATCTTGCCCCAAGGCCATCACTTCCTTAATTCAATTTAATATCCTTGGACACAGGATTCAGCTCTATTTCACTTCCTGGTGTCCCTTTAATACTCGAACCATATATTTTATATTTTTCCTTTTTCATCTTCCCTTTTTTCATTAAAATGCTCTTCATGAGACTTAATCAGAGAATAAAATCTACAATGGGTGTTTCTGAGACTTCTTTTGTCATTTTAATTAATCTGAGTCTTTTCACCTTAGCCTCAGGCCAACTCTTCAGACCAGGGCAAAAGGCAGCCACATTCTTCACCAAAATACCACAAAAGCAGTCTTCACAGTACATAATTCTTCTCTGAAACCTCTTGGCCAGGCCTGCACAATTCAAATCACTCTCAGTAACAAAGACTTCCGCATTCTTACTAGGATAGCCCATTAAGTCCCATTTAAAGCATTCCACTACTTTCCAAATCCAAAGACCCCAAATCCATATTCTTCCAAACAAAAGCATGGTCAGACCTATCACAGCAATACCCCAGTCCCTGGTACCAACTTCATACAATCCATGATATGTATTCACTTATATGTAGACATTAGTGGTTAAGTGAAGGATATCTATGCTGTAATCCATAGAGCAAAGAGGCTAAGTAACAAAGAGGTCTCAAGAGGGGATGTATGGATCTCCTTGAGAAGGGGAAATAGAATATATTTTGCAGATACACTGAAGGCAGGTAGAGAAAGGAACAGGAAGGTTCAGGCAGGGAAGTAAAGGGATGGAGTAGTGGGAGAGACGACTGCAAAATTGGTCACTGGGGCAGAGGGAATGTAGAAACCTAGTGCAGTAGAAATTCCATGGAATCTATGAGAGTGGATATGATGAAGCCTCCAAAGTAATACTGGGTATGGAACATGAACTGCCCACCTTCTGTATTAGGCAAGACTCCCAGTAGTGGGCCTAGGACATCAACCCTACTACAAAACCTTCTACCTACAATATGTCCTTCCTATAAGATGTGCTGGTATTATGGTGGTGCAGAACTTGTGGGAGTGGCCAACACATGACTGGTTCAACTTGAGACTCACTTCATGAGAAGGAGTCCATGCCTGACACTATGGGCATGGACAGGAGCCAGAGGCTAGTCATCCCAAAGAACCAGGATAGAACAAAATACTATTGTCAAAAAAAGGTCAATGGATTCCCAATGGTATTCTGCCAGAGGCATAGATCATCCCCTAATTGTCATTAACCATCATACATCAACTGGATACAGAGACCCAAAATGGTAGGCAATGACCCTCAGAATAGAGGGGTGAAGGACACCAGGAGAATATGACCCTCAGAATAGATCACACAAGGTTCACAGCAGCTCTTAGAGAGTGGAACAATAATCGTGGATCCTGTGTGGGTATGAACTAGAACCTCTGCATATGTGTCAAGGCTGTGTAGCTTGGTATTCTTATGGGAACACCCAGAGCAGAAGTGAGAGGTGTCTCTGACCCTGCTTGAACTAGAGACACTTTTCATCTGATTGGATCACCTTGTCCAGCCTTAATATGAGGATTTCTACCTAACCTTATTGTTATTTGTAATTCCCTTCTGCTGCTGGAAGGCCTGTGAAGTGGAAACTTCTAGTTCTTTGCAAAATTAGTTATATTAAATGATGTTTTGCTGGAGTAGACAGGTGAAAGGATGTATCGCTAAAGCAAACAGGTAGAAGACTGTTTTCCTAAAGCAGACACAGGCGAAAGAATGTTTAGATATAATAAATACATGAAAGGACTCTTGATAAAGAGTATAAATATGACCTCACAGACAGTGGGAGAGAAACACTGAGCATTGATTTGGTTTGCTCTGCCTCGCTATTTGCTAAAGATATGCACGTATTGGTTCACCTTACATCATGTTGTTGAATTCAACCTGTGGTAATGTAGCCACTGAGAGAAACTTTCCCAAGAACTGGTAACAAGATTCTTGTGGCAGTTTCCCACTTCCACAGCCTCACCTCAGTCTGGTTGGCACACCTGCTAGTTTCTTCAGGATTAAACTACAGCTGCCTGGTGTCTGCTTTCTAAAAGGACTAGACTGTAGCTGCTGGTTCATGCCTGGTGTCTGCCTGCCTAGAGGACTGGTCTGCAGCTACTAAATCCTATTTAGTGTTTGCTATGGGACTGAACTGTTGCCCAAGAAGATCAAGCTCACCTCCAAAGAACTATTGCTGAGCAAGTCCACTTTCCCCCTACTCTAATAGCTTTTCTCTTCCACTACCTCTGCTGAGTGGTGGGCTATAGGAGAGGTTGAACACCTATTAAAAGTAAGTTACAAAAAATTTATGCCTGCAGGCCTTTTTTTTAAAGGAATCAAAGGAGGAGTGGATCTTAGAGAGAGGGAAAGTGAGACTGGGAGTAATGGAAGCAGGGGAAATTGTAGATAGGATCTAATGCATGTAAATAAATAAACAAACATAAATAAGTGAAAAAGTAAATAATAAATAAATAATAAAACACGAAAACATTCATTGTGTTTGTACTAACTAAGCTTCCATTTTACTGAGCCAATAAAGGCTGTGTGACCAGGCTTCTTTCCTGAGTTCTTTGCATTCCAACACTCCCTGGAGCCCCAAGAAGAGAATCACTCTGGGACAATATTGATTAACAGAAACTTAGGGAGACTCAGAATTTAAATCACAAAACAACCTAAGGAAAAACAGCAAACAAGTCCATGATAAGGGGATAAATCCAACAATTCAAGATTTTAAAATGTAAGGTTTAGGGAAAAGACCAAACACCTAAGCAGAGATCTAAACATAGTATTTAAGTATTTATTATGTATGGACAAAAATGCCCCCCTCTGTATAGGTGATATATACATATAAGTATTTATATGTGATTGATTTATTTCTATTCAACTGTACCATTCTCACCAACCTTTTTGCCTTGTATTTTGAAAGTAGGATATTTATCATTACCATCAAAGTATTTTAATTTCAGATTTCTTTTTAAGAAAATCTACTTTGACCTTCTAGTATGATTTCTCAGGCATATCCACAGCAATAATGTATGAAATTTCTCTGAGGAATGTTCATTTAACATGCAATCCAACATTGTCCTAAGTTTATAAAACCTTTATCAAACTTCCCAATCCAAGTCACAACTGAGTGACCTTGTATGTCCCTAGTTCTCTTCATTGCTTTGCAGTTACAACATTAGTTACCGAACACCTAGTGTTCCAGTCAACACATAAAGCACCAAGAGTCAACAAGGAATGAGACAAGCTGTGCTATTATAGAGAAAAGGGAAGTTGTTTGAGAAACTTCAGTTTCCAGAGAAAATTGCTTGAATACGAATCTCTGGAATCTACACTTCTTCTGGGAAATAAAGATAAATTTTTTAGAGAGAGAGAGAGAGAGAGAGAGAGAGAGATGAGAGAGAGAGAGATAGATAGATGGATAGATAGATGATAGATATGGATAGATAGATGGATAGATGGATAGATAGATAGATAGATGGATGGATGGATGGATGGATGGATGGATGGATGGATGGATGGATGGATGGATGGATGGATGGATGGACGGACGGACAGACAGACAGACAGACAGACAGACAGAGTGAGTGAGTGAGTGAGTGAGTGAGTGAGTGAGTGAGTGAGTCCATAGAGTACACTGGATAGAAAGAAGCCATGTAGGCTGAAGTACAACTTGCTTAAAGTGGAAGTAGGAAGGGAAATTCTTAGGCTGTAAATAAAAAAGGTAGGAACTATCTAAGACCTGCCAATGGTACTAATTATTGTCTACTCACTCCATACATATTTATTAAGGCTTTACTAAATTCCAAGCACAGTAGCAGGTATTAGGTATCGGAAGATGAATAGTTTGTACTTGTGCTTGGGTGGTCTCAGAAGCCACTGGAAGAGAAAATCATTAAGTGGCAATGAATAGCTTTGGCCATGGTGCACTTAATTTCAGAGGGAACAAAAGGATTGAAGAAGACCATTTTCATGAGCATATGAAATGAGTGCCATTCAGGTGCAGTACAATAGTTTAACCACTCATAGTTTAAAACAAGCACAAATCTAAAGATCTCTTTGCAAACTAACTGCATGTCTTTGAACAGGCAACTCAATTTCTCTAGCTACAGCTGCAAACAACATCTATCTTTCTCAAAATACTGACGAGTTTGTGACATATACTAGAAGGATTTAATGTGGGGGGAAAAATTCACAAAGGCTTAAGAAGAATTAGAAAGGCAAATTGGCTAAAGGCTGTATCAGAAAGGTAAAGAGCTGAGATGCAGAGGCTCGAGTCCTCAAGGACATAAAGCCACCACTGGAAGCTAGGAAGATCCTGATGTTTCTTGTCTTCTTCACAATTCCAGTGTCACACAAAAATTCCCCAGTAATGCAACCTAACAGAATTTGATGAGCATAGAACCTGGGAACGTTAGTCTGCAGATGCCAAGGAACATGAAACAAGATGAACATCAACAAAGACAAACATAATCCTCAGTAAGAATTAAATATACCTAATGGATTTTATAAAATGGGTGTGCAAGCAACATCCAAGCAATGGTAGTTATTTGATGAGGCTTAATAGACTTAAGTGTCCTCAGGGCTATTCTGACTCTGATCAGATGATAGCTCCTTGCATAGTTCAGAAGCTCTGGTCTCATTTAGATAACACATTATTTGGATAAAGTTGGACATCACGGGAAATTATAGATAATAAATAATAAACATCAACTTGACATATGCTTTACATATTTTATATTTTATTCTGGAAACGTTTGCCACACCTGTTCATTCAATTCTCCTAAAGCCTTGTGGCATGAGTACTGTCACTTACCTTTAAAGATAAGAGCATTTAAAGTACTGAGGGGTCAAACAACCATCTAAGGAGCAAAGTCAATATTTACCCCTGTAGACTCTTACCAAGTGTTTCAGTCTCGCCCTTCTAAGGAGCATGTGTCTATGTGTAAGTGGTAAGCCAGGATTTTATGAATGGGTTTATAGTTAAATTATTTTAAATCGCCTTTGGTAATTTCTATGCTGTTTCCTGTGAGTATAATTGGGGATTTGTTTTTCCTGTTATAAATGGTGGAGAAGCTGGATGTCTGTTAGTTAAGAGCTTTTACTTCTTTGCCAGAGAACTGCACACTGGACACTGCCACTCACATCAAGTAGCCCTGAAACATGTAGCACTCCAGCTATGGATGTGAAATCCTGCTTCTGGCTTCCATGGGAACCTGCACACAAGTGCACAGACACATAAACAAACAAACAAACAAACAAACAAATAAAAATGAGTCTTTTTGGAAAGAATTGATGAAGGCAGTATAAACCTTCCCAACCTCAGCACTACAGAGGGGTAGGTAGGAGAAGAGTTGTAAGGTTAAAGTAAACCTGATCTTACACAGCATCATGACATGGTCCTGTATACAGCAAGTTTCTAATAAATGTTCATCTCTATTGCCTGTAGTCATATAAACATCTGTAAAATTTTATTCCTTTTGTTGTTAAGAACCTTCTGCTTCTCAATTTTGACATCTTACAAACTTCACACTACTTCAGGATTGGCTTTGAAATAAGAGTGAGCAGTCCTTGATAAGGAACTATCTCCCATTGGACACAGCATGACACGCCAGTGCCTCCCGCTCATTATAGGAAACAGAGGCACATATTTATTTTCATTTAAGGAGAATGACCACGGGGTTTATGAAGGTGAGATCCCACAAAGAATTAAAGGGGCAGTATTCCAGCTTGACGCATCTCTGATTCCAGTTGGTGCTGGAGGTTGAATTTCACACCTTGCTTTTCTTTAAAAAAACAAAACAAAACAAAAAACAAAAAAACAAAAATACAATCCATGACTAAGAGTCAGCATGAACTACACTTTTACTGTTGGATATCTTGGAAGTTTTCTGTAACAAGGATCCTTACTGCATGGAGGATTTGAATTCAATTGTGCTCAGTGTGGGTGAAGGGCACCCACTTAATATCATTGAGGTTCTTGGATATCTCTGGAATAATCACAGTTTTAAGGTGTGGAGTGTGTCAAAGGTGAGCACACTCGCAGACACAGGAGGGGCAGAGAATGTTCCCTCAGGTTCTACAAGGGCAGCTGAATTCTCTTTGCTGGCTCTCCACAGTTCCACTGGATAATATAATATAAGACTATGGACCTTCTTATTAGATGCATCGGTTTTATCTGTGTGTCTAATGAAGCCTTGTTACCATTCCAGAAGCTTCTTCTGTCATATTTGCAGCATGGCACCAGGAATCTGATTTCCAAATACTGGGGTTAAATGTAGCTGCCATATGTTGCTCCACGCTATGTGAATACCAAGTACTTGGTCGTCACTCCATGAGGATGCTCATTTGACATTTATACGAATCTATCTTCCTCAACTTTGAGTTTCTATGCATGTTTGTGTATGTGTTTGGGTATTTGAACATGTTCATATGTGCAGAACAGAGGACTACATCCAGTATTGGTCCTCACTTTTTGTTTGATTGAGACAGGATATTTTGCTGCTTCATACCCAAGATAGGTGCTCTGTGGGCTTCCCAGGATACTCCTGTCTCTGCCCCTTCTGACACAGTCATTAATAACTTTAAGAAACTTCCTTGTCAGTTCCCTTTAAACCAAAACCTTAGAAAACCAATGTAAAATGTACCCACAGTTTTGATATCATATTTGTCTGTCTTTGCAATCTCCTCTTGCATAATCTCTTCCCACATTTCACATGAAAGGTCCATCTCTCACCTTCACTAAATGTTCATTCTCTCCCTCCCCTTCATCAAAGTATTTACTCTGCCTCTTCCTCGGGTTGCTTCCCATGAGGCCAAGATTCCTGCAAGTGTCCTATGTAGTAGGGGCCAAGTACTTTGGCTTTGTAGTTAATTTTCCAACAGAGGATTTCATTGCACTCCTAAAATCATAACATCTGTGTTTACAGAAGGAGAACAAATGTTCTGAAAAGCCATTGAAGTAGCAACACCCTAAACCTTAGGAAAGCTGTTTCCTTTGTTTAAGATAATTACTCCTTTTTGGAGAATGGTAAGCTCTCTAATTTTATTAAGCACTGTTGAATCACAAAGAAAATTTCTAATCAATCTAGATAGAAAATTCTCCAAAAAGGTATTTTATCAGTCTGTTTTGAATCCATGTTGAATCATCTCAGAGACTTTCAAATCTTAAAAAAAGTTAAAAAGTTGTCAGAAGTAAATATACCTTTATTGACTTTTTAGGGAACATGAATTTTCCACATTAAAGTATACCCAGCTAATTATTTGGATGGAGTTGATACCAAATGTGTAGAAGTGTAGCTGCTAATCCTTTTATAAATCTGGATAATATATTTCACTATATTTATTAGAAACAAACAAAAGAATGATTCTCATGAGCAAATAACAAAATTTTTGAAAGGAATATTGAACCCCTGGTCAGTACAGGATACACATAGACATAAAACTCTTAGCACAAGGGAGCTTTGTTGCCTGTGTGGGGAAGAAGGGCATCAACTGCAACAGGAGCAGGAAAGAAATTCAGGAAGGCAAATGGGGGTATTTTTGCAGGGATGGGAGAAAAATTAGAAATCTGCGACAGAGTGAGTTGGTAAACCCTGATAAGACATATTAGCAAGATAAATAACTTTGATTGTTAGACCTTGGTGTTTTTTTTCTTCAGAAATGAGTCAATGGAAAAATAAAGGAATAGATCTTGTAGGTTAGATTTAGGAATATAACAGCATTTAGCAAGGGTGAAGAAAAAGGTTAAAAGTGTAAACCCTGTGTACAACAGTTACTATACTCCACCCTGTGTTAACTTGTGTACAACAGTTGCTATGCTCCACCCCGTGTTAACTTGTGTACAACAGTTGCTATGCTCTACCCTGTGTTAACTTGTGTATAGGAGTTGCTATGCTCCACCCCTGTGTTAACTTGTGTACAACAGTTGCTATGCTCCACCCTGTGTTAACTTGTGTACAACAGTTGCTATGCTCTACCCTGTGTTAACTTGTGTACAACAGTTGCTATGCTCTACCCTGTGTTAACTTGTGTATAGGAGTTGCTAACAGTTGCTATGCTCTACCCTGTGTTAACTTGTGTACAACAGTTGCTATGCTCCACCCTGGTTAACTCCTGTTAACAGTTGCTATGTGCAACAGTTGCTATGTCTACCCTTTTAACTAGAGCCCTTCATTCCCCTGTATTTTGTTTTTTTTTATTTACAGAAGGAAAACAAATCCATTCTTAACTTGTGTACAACAGTTGCTATGCTCCACCCTGTGTTAACTTGTGTACAACAGTTGCTATGCACCCTGTGTTAAACCTTGATGCTGTTGTTGGATAGGAGTGACCCTGTGTTAATCATTCTCTCTGTTAACTTGTGTACAACAGTTGCTCCCACCCTGTGTTAACTTGTGTACAACAGTTGGACCCAATGTTAACTTGTGTTCTTGGGACCTAAACTTGAAACAGTTGCTAATGTTGGTCAATTGCTGGGGTGGTGTACAACAGTTATATCACCCTTGATGGTCCTGGTTCTGTTGGAATATCTGAGGCTAGTTTTAATTTACAGAAGGAAAACAAATTTCTGAAAAGCCATTGAAGTAGCAACACCCTAAACCTTAGGAAAGCTGTTTCCTAGGGTTAATGGTTGTTGGATAAGTGAGAATCATTCTCTCTGGCTACTCCCTACCGACATTGGAGGCATAGTTCTTGGGACTTAAGGAAACAGGAATGTTGGTCAATCTGGGGAGGGTCGAGTTATATCACTTGATGGTCAGGTTCTGTTGGAATATCTGAGGCTAGGTAAGAGAAATTTGTAAGGCTGGACCAGGATATAAAATCAGAGGAAACAGGTGGGGCCAGCACTGGGGCTGGAGTTGGAGCAATCTGCATTGATTTGAAATCTGTGGGGAAGAGATGGACTAGAGACTGTTACAGTAAAGAAGTTGAGGGCGAAATTATCTTGGATGTAATTTTGTCAGCTGTGGTCTTGGTAGTTGGGGGAGTGCCAAGACCAGGAAAGGGGAAAACATCCGAATCTCACAAACAGACATGTGGGTACAATAAGTCTGTTGGCGGATAGGAGTCCTTATCTGGAGTCATATTTAAGTTAATTTTCTGAAGCTTATAAAAATTTTAGGTTTATAAAAAGAGGTAAAGATTTAAATTCTAGCATTACCATTGGTATTTTTATCTGTATTGAAATTTACGTGTAGAAAAGTTAGTAAATTTATGTTTTTAAATCAGGGTAAAAATTTGGGGACCCAAATAATAGCATAGAATGATGAGAAGAAATCTGAAACCACCTTTCATATGCCTTAATTACTTTCTCAGACCAAATAATCATTTTTTCAAATCCACATATTAAGCTTTTAAAGATTTATTTATCCTCAGATCTTAAAGCATTTTCTTATAACTTGCATTTAAATATTGCAATTTTGGGTGTGCTGTTTTGTAAAAAAAAAAAAAAAAGGTCTTATCTGCTGGAGTGAGAGTCGGGTTTATTTGGAGAAAGGAAAGAATGGATTTAGTATTAGAGTGGAATATTTGATGTAAGTAAAAACTAATGTCTGGTGTTAAAGGAGGATTGTAGATTAGGTGTGCTGTTGTCTGGGTTATGTAGTAGGGTAGCATGCATGTATGTGAGATGAGTCCTAAAGAATGAAAGGGTGGCTTTAACGGCTGTTAATATTGGGGCAATTATTGTCTGTACAGGAAAGAAATGTATGTGACAAGATTTTGAGAAGAGAATTTTATAGAATCTTTATAGAATTTTTAGAATCTGAGACCATGGAAGGGGTTAAGGTCCTTTATAACTTAGAGACTGAGAGAGAGATGGACTAAGTGAGAATAGGTTGTGTCGGTAGATCCTAGAATTAGTTTAATAGACTTAGTGATGAGCAGAGAAACTGAGGCAGGAGTGCATGCACAAGGCAGCCAGTTGTGGATGGTGTTCTTCAGTTGTGGATGGTGTTCTTTGGAGTTTTGGAGAGACAGGAGACAAGATCAATTCTAAAGGTTATTTATACGCTTTAGAAGTATGACGATGAGAAGGCCTATGTAGCTCTGCAAGGTAAAAGATTGGAAAAAGAAAGAAGAATGCCTTAAACTTAAAGCACTGTGGATTTTCTTCAAGGCAGATGTAAGGAGTAGAGATTGGCAAGGTGAGATGTGTATGTGTTGAGTGAGAGAGAATCTAAGATAGGTGATTTGGGGAGACCAGAACTGAGCTTTGAAAGTGATTTTTGGTGAAAAACCTGGAGCTGAGAATATTGAGGAATGAATCAGTTGTCAGATTAGCTATTGAAGAGGGATAGGCTGTATGGAGGTGATCATCTATACACTGAGGGAAAAGGAAGCAGATCGAGCAGGCCCATAGTTCCTGGAAGAGGAACATATGAAAGGGAGCCATAGGATAGAAAGAGACAATTGCAGTGTTAATGGACAAAATTGGAATAAAAGGTACTTTATATATTGATAAACTTTTCACCTGTGATAGTTTGAGTGATAATGGCTCATATACACTCATATACTTGAATGGTCATCAATTAATAGAACTATTTGGGAAGGATAAGGAGATGTGGCCTTGTTAGAAGAGGTGTGTCATGGGAAGTGGTTTTGAAGTGTTCATGCCATTCCCAGGTGATTCTCAGCCTTCTTGATGTCTCAACATATGTGATCTCAACTACTGCTCCAGTACCATACCTGACTTCATGTAACCATGCTACCTACCATGGTGGTCATGCTAAAACTCTAAAACTTTAAATAAGCCAATTAAATGTTCTTCTTTATAATTGCCTTGGTCATTGTATCTTATGGGAGCAATAGAAGGTAGCCAAGACAGCACCTTAGAACAAACATCAGTCATTAGTGTTGTTGTTTTTATGAGACCCCATAGACACCTCACATTGCAACCTTCATCTGGCTAACCCAAAACACCACCTTTGAAAACATCCTGCCAATCTCTAGGGCTGACTTCTGCTAAAAAAAAAAAAAAAAAAAAAAAAAAAAAAAAAAAAAAAGGCTAAAATGAGTCTCCACTAAGAAATCACTTTATGATCTAATAATGTTAAAGGTACTAGTGCAATGATAACAAAGTTAGCAATGTATGCCTCATACAATGGCAATGTCAACTGCTACAGGGGAAAGATTGATATGCTGTCTTCAATTAAAAACAAACAAATGAAAATCCTCTATCTTTAAGAAAATTACAAAAGCAATTGAGTTGTATGAACAATCCTTTGGTTAACATTTATCCCTCTCTCTACTCTTTTCTTAGATATTTTTAGCAGCCTTCTCATTCAGCTACCTATGCAAGGCACTAGGAGCAATCATCATGAAAAGTTACAGCACTCAGATAAAATGGAAATTTGACATACGACCTTCCTTTGCTAGGTCGATTGATAGAGAATCTGAATAGAATGCCTATATTAATTTTACTAACAAGACTTAAAAAGGAAAAACAGACTTCAGGATGCACTGTACCCCTGATTCTCCAACCAGAAATAACTCTGTTCTTTCTGCAAAATCTATTAGTATTTGGAGTCACATGTAGAAGAGCTGTGGAATGACCTCTGTTGGATCTCTGCTCTATAACTCCATGGGGTTCACTCTACAACGCTGCAGATGTTACTCTGTTGCCTTCATTTTGATTTTCGCATCTTCTCCCATGATGCCCAAGCTCCATGTGCTTACACAAAGGGATTCTCCTCTTACCTCATGAAACAGAAGGTTGTTGCGTCTGCTCCTTTTTTTACCTCCTTATTTGTAGATCTTCCTCCAACTGTTTACCATATGTATTTCAAACATGTTCTTTAAAACTTGATTTTGGGCATACTTAACTCAGTATTTTAAAAGTAATTACAGAAAGAAAAAAAAACATTTGCCTTTCCTCATGAACCCTGAACATTTGTGATGCAAAAGATATTTAATACCTTCTGTACCTTTCAGTATTCCACTTCCCTGTCTCAAAAAGACAAAACAAAACAAAACAAAACCTCCCAAACAAACAATCAAAAACCAAACTACAAAAAGCATTGTGTATGTGTGTGTGTGTATCTATGTGTACGTTTGTGAGGATACCCTCAGAGACTGGAAGGAGGCATCGATTATGTTGAAGCTGGAGTTACAGACAATCCTAAGCTACCCACCATGGTTCTACAAGAAGAACAGGTGCCCCTAGACACTTGGACAGCTTTCCAGGCCCCACTTCATAATTTCCATGCAAGTAGCTACAGTTTCAGAATTAAAATTATATTGATTTTCAACTTGTCTCATAGCATGTTTCTTTGCCTTTATGACTGTTGAATCTGGGTGCTGAAATGAGATATCAGGGTATCCCCCTCCCCGTGTGTGTGTGTGTGTGTGTGTGTGTGTGTGTGTGTGTGTGTGTGTGTGTGTGTGTGTGTGTGTGTTTCTTGTTTCACCATATTAATACCATATTATTCTAACATTTGACTATACGAGGAACTTTCTTCTTTCTGATTTTCATTATTTTCTGTTCTTCCAACTCATTTATCTCTGTGTGCCTCTTCACTGTGCCCATACTTTACTTTTGTGGCTAGTACAAAAAATGCTCACATCTCTGTAGCTCACTCTTCAGTCTAACTCCCTTTGTTAACTCACATTGTGAGGATTAAATCCATCCATTCCCTTGAACCTGCCTGGCCCAGGTTCAAGGAATAGGCTGGAAGTGGGACACGGGGTCGGACATGGCCTTAAAGACCGATGGTCTCTGGCCTTCTAACTCTCTGACTATACTGAATGACTGCTAGTAACTTCTAAAAGTTTATTTTATGGCTAAAAAAGTCACAGGCTTCTTTTCTCTTTAACTCCCTGCTTTATTAAACATTCTCTGTGCTTTACCTCTCTATGCTAAAATAAGCGCTAGGGAAACTTAACTCTTTCTTACCCCTCTGTGCTAAGAACTTAACTTTTATTGTTCTGGGCTTCATTAAGTGTTAAAACCTTAACTCTTTATTAACTTTTTATTTATTATTTTTTATATTTTATTTTATTTTGACTTATGCTTCAATAACCACTAGTATCTGGTGATTAACACATGGAGTTTAGCAGCAGGGAATTAAGGAAAAAGATTTATTGCTGGTGCTCCTTTCTCTGATGAAGCAGCCAGAAGCTCTCTCTGGCTAAGGTGGTTAACTCTTTGTGAACAAGACAGGAAGAAAAGGAAAAAATTAAGATTCTATATACAGACAAATATGTACAGCTACATATACATTCAAACATTCATAAACCCACACTCTAGCTAGGCTCTACTCTCTGTCACAATCAACTCCACAAGTATTCATGCATGCTTACATACATACATATATACCTACACACAAACATAGAGACAAACAGACATACACGAATGGAAGGATGGATGGATGGATGGATGGATGGATGGATGGATGGATGGATGGATGGAACAAAACTCCCCAATACAAACCATTCAACCAACAATTTTATCTCTTTTCTCTCATCTTTTAAATCTTCTTAGGCATAAAGTGCTACAAGAATGGGAGTTACAGAAGGATGTTGATATTAAGTTTAAAGCAGTGTTTCATTATAATATACTCATTAAAAGCAACAGTTTTTACATGGTCTTGCCTTATCAGAGTGCACACCCGTGAATTTATCCTGGAACCTAAATGTTTCTCCTTGAACACAAAATTGTCCCATCTAATTCTCCTTTTATTATGAAAGCTCATTTTATTTCCTATTATGAATCATTTACTTACTATTATGAGGAGTGGGCACATTCTATTTTTGTTCTATCTTTATTACATCTTTCCAGCAACTAAGACCATCTCTAGAGACTTTCTTCCTAAAATAATTTGAATCATATCAGAAATTTTATAGAATCATTATCAACTTGTCTGTATAGTATCACTACAAGATAGTATATCTATGTAGGTCTACAGAAATCTGCTCAAAAGGGTGGGTCAATACCTGGTGCTTGTTATATATTTAATAATAACAGAAATGCATATTAATCATTCCTCAGATATAATCTCCTTGGCCTTACCTAGAGAAGTAAATCTATCATAGATTAACAATCTCTGGTGAAACCATCCTAGGAAGATCACTGGCTAATTTTTAGCCTCTCTTGGATGGCTCTTGGCAACCAATCATCATGTTGGATGACTATCAATTTACCAGGTCAGCATTTTCATCAGGCATGCACAAGGTGTTCCCATCCATGTATCACAACCTGAACTCACTGTTTTTGCCAACACCGGCTTATTTTCATATCCATTCATTCAGCTGTTGCTCTTTAACTGGAAAGGAATGCAGATCAAAGCATTATCCTAAGACTAGTTTTGCTGCAACACAAATAGAGACCAGTCTTCAAGATCTTACCCATTCCACCTCCTTTTGTTAACGTGAGCATCAGTGTCCTCATCTGAGAAAAAGCCCATAATCTGGAAATCTGGTACTTTTGCCTTTAGTTTCAATTCTATTATTTTTAAAAGACTTTTACTTAATGTATATGAGTATATGATTATATATATATAATATATATATAAAATTTTCCTACTTTTACTTAAAACTTCCAATTGAGTTTCAAACTTCAGATCCCAGCTTCTCAGTGACCATCAGTCCCTTCAGGTTATTGATTACTCCGTGTGTTTTAAGATAGATGAATAATACAATATACGTGCAGGGACAAACTCTATCCCGCCATAGCATAATCCAAGCTATATGTATATTTGTGAGTATAACTATGACTGTGACAGATACAAACTTCACTGATCATAAGTCACAATCTAAAATATTGAAAGGTCTGACCTGTGGGTTAATCGTATGAAAACTTACTTGTGCCTGTGTGCTGCTCACTGACTGGGTCCTTGACTGTCTTAGCCTTACTTTCACTGTTGCCAAGCAACTCATCAAGCTAGTGTTTGCCATGTGGGTAGATGTTTCGCATACGCCAGCCCTACAGCCTTGCATACTTTTCTCTGGCCTCTCTCCCTTAAATTCCTGCTCATCACTGAGATTCATCTCACATGTTCTATGCATGGCAAAGTCTCCCAATATCCATTCATTTCCAACCTTCAAGCACAGCTAATGATCTCTTTTTCCTTTATGATGACGCAAGAGCTTGGAAACTGAACTTACAGTTAGAGGGGATGAAGCCCTCAAGTACTAAATCTCCATATTTTTTTCAAGTTTTGAAGTGGAGTAGAGTGCCTGGCATGCACTTGGGGATCCAGCATGGAATACCAGTATAGTAGTATTTCTCAGATTATTGCATATGTCAGGATTCCAACTCCATCCCTTTTGTTGCTATTAAATTCTCCTTGCTCAAGTTGAAGTGGATTAGAATTTATTAAAGTTTCAGAGAGGCAGACATTAGTTCATGTCCATCCATAAAAGAAAATCAGAATGTTTTGATAGAAAAGGTAGAAGAATTAGTATGTATTACAGACTATTTGAAAACATGGCTCTCTTGTCTGTTAAACATAAATCATCAGCAAGATTATATTATTCATCTTTAAAGATAATTTGAAGAATGATTGCATTCAGATAGCAATTATGACACAGTAAGGGGAAGCCAGAATTTTTCCCATCATAAGCAGAGTATCATCTGCACAAGGCTTGCATCAAGGTGATCATCATCTTGCTCGAGTGACACTGAAGGGCCTTACTTCATGGGCCTTTCCCCCATTTTACTCTTACTCATTATTACTCCTAAAATTGCAGCTGGAAAATTATCAGGGGAGTCCCATTAGCACAGATAAGAGAGAAGTACACTGGAAATGAAAATAGTTTTTAGGGAAAGTGAAAATACTTGACAGATAAACAACATGTAAATCTAGTGGTGTACTTATAGTTACTGGTACTCAACAGAAAACGACATTAACTCTCTAGTTGACTCGACATTGAGGTTTAGTCAATCAAATTATGTCACTCCCTGAAACCTCACCCGAGATAGTAGGGAAAGGTAAGGATTAACAGTAACAGTGCATAATATTTGAAACTCTGTATATAGCTATATAATTTCTTGTAAAATATATCAACAAAAATTATTGAAAACAATAAAGCATTTGGGTTTGATATACACACATAATCACAATGTGAACATGTGACACAAAAATGTCTGAGGAAGACCTAAGGATGATTTCAATTACAATTTTGAAAAGAGTGTTAAGATTTGAAGGGATTTTCTTCCCCAATAGAAGTGCTTCAGCTCACAGGCGAAAAGCTTTACCACTGGAGGTATTGCAGCTCTGAAGGGAAGTGTTTCCCCAGTGTAAATGCTACAGCTGTGCTCAGGGCTGGGGAGCAGGAGGGCCGTGTTCTCAATGCAAGTAATACAGTTCTGCTCTGAGGAGAAGTTTTCCCATTGCAAGTGTTTCAGCTATGTTCTGGGGAGACAGTTTTCCTAATGCACGTGTTACATCTCTGGGATGAAAGATATCCCGTCAGTTGGGATCCAAGGACTATCACAATGTCGATCCACACAACCAAATTTACACAGGAGAGAAAAACCCATGAGGGTGGCTACTATTCAGGTGAGAAGCAGCAGAGGAATGAGAAGATGGCATTTATTTAGTGTGTCTTTGAGTGGGAAGCTTTCTAGGGTAGAGCTTTCCAGGGTGGATTTTCAAACCCTAAGCTTAAGCTATTTACTTTGTAGGGTAGAGCATGGAGACCTACTTCTGGAAAGGCTGCAACAGGCCATTTTGGCCAATGGAGTATTGTTGCTGTAAAATAAAAAATGCTGTCTTTTATCCCGCATTAAATCCACCATAGTGTTCCAAGATACCTGGTAGATATCTTCATCTGAGTCAGCAAAGCCTCTCACCTGCTTAGCTCCATCCCATCTCACACTGCCGATGGCTACTCTCTGAGCCTGGCAACAATCTCTCCACCCATCGACTTCTCCACCCATCTGCCCCATGCCAGACATACATATACTCCAGTCACCACATACTCTCTTGAGTTCAATTCAATCGCCACATCAAAGAACACACAACACAATAACCTCTGATCCTCTGATAAGATATAATTGCCCACCTAGACATACAAAGCCCTGTACACATCCATCCCTTAAGAACATTCATAACAACCTGTAAATGTGCAGAGAGGAATCTTAACATCTGCCTCCATGTTCTCCCAGCTGCCTCTCCCTCCCTGTTCCAGTCTCCTCCCCTCTCTAAAACTTTTCTCCCACCCATTCTTCCTTCTCTTCCAATGACAGGTCTTGTTCTATCTTGTACCTGCCTTCGCCTGTGTAATGACATCGTCCTACAGAGTATTCTGTGGGAGGAGCCTGTCAGTTGGAGTCCTCCGGGTAAGGATCTGGCGACATGCTTGCTTTGACCAGCGTCCTTCACCACTTTTTTTGTTTACATGAAAACCACGAGTTGGAAGATGAGGGGGATGACATTCTCATTAGACTTCTTTCTGCTGAATGTGAGAAACAAAGTCCTTGAGATGGACTTGATCTTAACTTGGGTATAATTGTAAGATCCTGCCTCTGGTCCCATAACTAGAGACTGCTAATTCTGTAATAGCAACTGATTTAACAAGGCCACTATCTGGTCTGAATTTATTGTGGACTCTCCTGTTGTTATTAGTCACCTGTGCTCAATCCAAATATCTGCACACCTCAAGAGAATGTGGAAAGCATCCCTGAAGCCTGTATTAAGGATTAGGGATTGTCCCTTTGCTGGGTGAAAGGTTTAAGTAAGAGCTCCTGGTCAGGCCTCTCGGTTTGTATTCAGCAAGAGATCCCTGTTCCTCAGTCACCATGGTGTGTTTCAGACCCTGCTTTCCAATTTCCTTCACGTAGGAAGGTTTTGCTGTTTGTGTACCAACTATTGGTGGCCTGAGGTTCTGATTCCCCATGCAGGATGTAGCAATAGCACTTCTGCCATCTTAATGCAAGAATGTGATGGGGGTTGTTTCAGAATGACTCGGGAGAGGAGTTTTGAGGAGCTTAGAACTGGAAATGGCTGGAAAGTAAGCGTAGTGTTCTTTATCAATGATAACTGGAAAAGGAGAACTCAGGACTGGGGTATTGTTTGAGAGACTATTGTTTGAGAGAAAGTACGTCATGTAGATGCATAAATTCGCCACTTAGTGAAAGTTGTTAACATTTATTGAACAAAAGTATATTTATCTACCACTTTGTAATTCTATTGTTATTGATCAACCTTAAGGGAGTAATTGGTAAAGATATATTTATAACAATAGCCAAGACATCTCTTTGTGACGGAAGGAAGATTTTGAAGTGTTTTGAAATTATAACCATACAATGAATCAGCCTGAACAATGAATCAGCTGTTAAGAGTGCGGGCTCAATTCCTAACATGGCATCATCACATGGCATCGCACGACCATTCCAATACCAGGGGATTGGGCTCCCTCTTTTGGTTGCTGAGAGTACTGCATGTATGTGGTACACAAATATATGTAAGCACAACCACCATAAATTCAAAATAAAAATGAAGGAACTACATATATTCTGATCTGAGCATCCCTCACAGCAGTGTTAAAGTCCTGACACAAACTATGACAAGGTGAAAATAAGCACGGATATTGTGCTGGCACAGTGCTGGCTGTAACCGTGATACATACAAACCGGATGCTTAATTCTATGTTGTATGTAAGAAACCTGTATGTTTTATATATACCAAAAAATGGAAGATGAACGACAAACATTAAATGATTTTCTTTGTGTAGAGGGATTTCAGATCATGTTTGCTTTCTATGTTTTTCTCCCCTGTATGGTTTTAAACTTTGCAGACAGTGTAGGAGTCGCATGAAATTAAAAAGAGAAGCAAGAGGAAGGAAGGTCTACGATATCTTAGGAAAAATTAATGGTCTGCATTTGTGAAGTTCCTGTTATCAGTGATGCAGTTGATGGTTAAAATAAAGCTCTCCCCTGTCTATACCAGTTGTTAAAAGGGATCCAAGTCATATATGTGGGTATATGTCTTGATGGGGAGTGCGTCTCATGATATAAGACATACAACAACATGACCCTGGGGAATTTCCTATATTCATGACATTGCAAAGAAGGACACTCTTCTATATACTTAGGTAATATATAGAATATATTGAATTCAGTGCCTTATTTCTCTGGGCCTAACCTTAAAATTAGAGCAATACTAAATTATTTTAATATTTTTTAGATTTATTTATTTTTATTTCGTGTGTATAGTGTTTTGCTGCATTTATGTCTATGCACAACATGTGCATAGTGCACATGGAGGCCAGAAGAGGGTGTCAGATCCCCTGGAACTGAATTTACCAATGGTTGTGAAGTGCCCTGTAGTACCAGGAATTGAACCCAGGTCTACTGGAATAACAGCTACTGTTTGTAACTCTGAACTCGCTCTCTAACTCCTTAAGCAAATTCAGATCCCCAAGCGAAACAATCATCTGATAAAATGCATTGTGCAGCATTACATTTTAAAAATCTGTTTTATAAAAATCAAATATTTACATGTTTAAGATGAACAAAATCCCAGCGTGGAGGCAGGAGGTAGTTAGAAAATCCCATTCCTAGCTAAAAAGCTATTTGCAGTTAATAGCTACTGGGAGAGGGAGAGTAAGTTTTTTGGTTTTTGTGTTTTGCTTTTTGTTGTTGTTTTGTTTTGTTTTGTTCTTTTGGGTTTGTTTGTTTGTTTGTTTAAGAAATGTGGCCCACGATGGTCTTTGATAGTCTTATGACACTCTTGGGGAGGCTACTGCCAAGAACATAGAGACAGCACAAGCTGACAAGCTATAATTGATGAGTTGTACAAAACAGAGAAGGCCCAAATTCGGGTGGGTGAGGAAGTGGACATGGGTGGAAATGGCGAATATTTATTGTGTGAGGAAAAAAAATAACTGTCCGTACTTGGACACTGATTGAACGTTTTTGTAAATGTTTCTGGGTATTCTGAATACAGCACCAATGATTGATCCAGTCATCAGCTTTCCATGCCAACTGGGTTTGATCAGGGTTTGGTAAAGCAGCCAAGCTCTTCAGAACAAGACACATGGTTCTTTGTATTGATTTTTGTCTTTAGAATTCCATTCCCTTTCCTATCTCCCACTTTTGTGCCTATGATACTCTCTGCAGTAAAGATGACTACTGGTTGTGGGACTCTCAAAAGGCCCTTTCATCTCACGGTCCTGAATCTTCTAGCAGAGAGCTCTGTTCCCCTTCCTATTAGCATCTTTCCGAGGGTATCATACAAGATGCAGGTCCTCTAAAAGCCCCAATTCACTTACTCTGTGACAGGTCAGAGTTCACAACATGCATGATAATCTCTTTAGAAATTACAGCAAGAAACTTGCCTTAAGATATAAATGACTAGTGTGAAACCAGATCCGGTTTTCTATCTCATCAAGACTCAAAGGATTTATTTCCAAAATAGAGTTGAGCAACACTAGAGGCCAACAGAAGTCAGGAACTCCCAAGTGTTTTCAAATATAAACCCTTAATCAAATCATTTCTTCTCCTTCATTCCCAAGCTCACCCTTGTTTTCAAAACTCATACAGAACCAGAAAAGATGTTTTAGATGATAGTTAGAAAATGGTTTGCTATACTTGGACATAATTATCTGCAACACATTAAAAATTATGGAAATTAGATTGCTGCAAATGAGTGTGCAGATCTGTTTACATCCCCTCTTATCCAGTGATGGGTTCAATAAGTTTTATGTGCTTTTGCCTCCTTAGTTCACCGTTGATGCACTAAAAGTGGGAATGTTTTCATAATTTTGTTTTCAGACAGTTCTTTGGTAGTGGAGAAAGTATTTTTTTTTGCTATTATTTGAACCCAACAATTCAACAACAAAAATTACATCACAACTACACAACTACTGTAATCAAGAGTATTGCTATCTCTTGTCCTAGTGTCAGTGCCAGGGACAGTCTCCTCATGAGTACTTAGCCAGATTATAAGACTAGAGTTGGGTCTTATTGGAGTGCTCCCAGGTTCACTAGGATAGACAGTGAAATTATTGATTTAGTATATCACTGGAGACCTTTCTGGAATAAATAGAAATTTGTCCTCAGCTCCTCTGAAAAATGTAGCTCATGTGTGAAGTCTGTATAGAGCCAAGTGGCTAATGACACCACAGGGATGTGAATAAGTGAAGAAGAGATTGTGTGATATAAGTGGATATTAGCCCCAAAGCTCAGAATACCCAAGATACAATTCACAGATCATATGAAGCACAAGAAGAAGGAAGACCAAAATGTAGATGCTTCAGCCCTTCTTAGAAGGGGGAACAAAATACTCACTGGAGGAAATACAGGGACAAAGAGTGGAGCAGAGACTGAAGAAAAGGCCATCCAGAGACTGCCCCACCTGGGGATCCATCCCATCTGCAGCCATCAAACCCAGTCACTATTGCTGATGCCAAGAAGTGCTTGTTGACAGGGGCCTGATGTGGTTGTCTCCTGAGAGGCTCTGCCAGAGTCTTACTGATACAGGTGAGGATGCTTGCAGCTAACCATCGGACTGAGCACGGGGACCCCGGTGGAGGAGTTAGAGAAAGGACCGAAGGAGCTGAAGGGGTTTGCAACCCCATAGGAAGAACAATACCAACCAACCAGACCACCCAGAGATTCCAGAGACTAAACGACCAACCAAATAGTACACATGGAGGGACCCATGACTCTTGCCTCATATGTAGCAAAAGATGGCATTGTCTGGCATCAATAGGAGGAGAAGCCCTTGGTCCTGTGAAGTCTTGCTTCCCCAGTGTAGGGCAATGCCAGGGTGTTGAGGAGGGAGTGGGTGGTTGGGAGGGGGAGCAGGTGGGTTAGAGGGGGAACATCCTCATAGAAGCAGGGGGAGGATGGATGGGAAAGGGGTAACCACAATAAAGGGATAACATTTGAAATGTAAATACATCAAAATATACAATAAAAAGTCTATTTAAGAAAAGAAGAAGAAAGAAAATCAAGGCAACCAAGGGACCAGGCTTGATGTATATTGGGAGGTGCTGATACTAAGGTCTGGTTCCCTAATTGGTGTTTTATTTGGTCAATAAAGGAATCCAGGAGGCAATTGCTGGGCAGAAGGGACAGGTGGGACTTCCAACTCCCAGGAGTTAAAGGAGATGCAGAAAAAGAGAGGAGGCTTTTTAGCCAGACATTGGAAGGAGAGGAATGCAACAATCATGTAAGATCTTGGGAAAGCTAGAACCAGAGGCCTCTGCCACCAGCAGATAGCCAAGGAGATCAGAGGAGGCTAGCTGATACAAACCATTAAGCTAAGGACAGGTGGAGAGGTGGGTATAATAAATTGTTATGGGCATACATTTCCAGAAGGGAGAGAAATTTGAGCCCAGCAAATGTGCTAGTAGGCAATTTCTAAAGTAATGAAGTTGTCTGAGTGTTTTTCATCCCCTAGGAGGATAAAAAGGAAACCCGGAGGGGCCAGAGCTGGGTCTGAAGTTCCCCAGTATGTCATAGCTCCCAGACTAAGCCTCAAGGAACAAAAGAGAAGCCAAGAGTGAGCTGGTAGAGCCCAGCAGCTCCTGAGGAAGCCTGAGGAGTGGGGCTGATGGCAGCCGATCTCAGAGCTAAGCCAAAAGGGGCCAGAGCATGGACAGCAGTCCCAGGGCAAAGGCGGTAGCATGTTTTTGAAAATTACATACTACACTGATATTTTTCTAAAAGTCCAGTTTCCATGGAATTAACTAGCTTCTTCAAAAAAGAAGCAGAAACTCCAGGTATCTATCAAACTTGATGGAGCCCTACCTCTTGACATCACCACCTTAAAAAAATCAATCGGCCAACATAGGACACCCATACAAACCCTATCCAAATATAGCAATTCCCAACTGGGCGAAAGTTCAAGTCTCCTTGGCTGTCTCTCAAGATTTGAGTTAGTTGTCCCTCCAATAACCTTGGTTCATTGCTAAGGACAATAAAAGCTACAATTTGCATTTTATCCAGCTATTGTCCTATTAGCTAAGACATTCTGGATTAAATCAGAAGCCTATTTTTATTACACTTTCATAATGGACATTTTGCCAATAATTTTTAAGAATATCGAAGATCAATTTGAATATACTTGAGACTATCCTGTGATAACAAACAAACCAAAACAAACAAATAAAACCAACATTTTATAATAGGCATCATTTGATACCTACTATCCATTTGTCTCTGACTCCAGTCCTCTAAGATTAAGTCCCAGTAACCCTAACCCAGTGCCATCCTTCTGCTGAGAAATGTACAGTCATGACCATCCATTTGCTATAATGTTATGACTAGCAGCATTTTGGCCTCTGTATATGCTAATGCAAACATTTGGGTGGCCTTAACTATCCTAATCTTGGCAGAGCAATATAGCTCTTGGCTTACTTGTGTAGACACTTAAAGGTATTCTGTTTTCAACATCCTTTCCTTGCCCTATTTTTTACAGAATCCCAAGTTTGGCTCAGAGACTGTAGTCCAGCTTGGAGTAGCAATAAATCTTTTAATTATAATTGGGTCGAGGTCCAGGAGTCAGGAACTTCATAGCATTTGGAGGCCCCAGCAAGAAGCCTAGGAAACCCCAGACTTAGGAAAGGGAGTATAATATAGGCCCCCCGGAATTCAAAGTCCAGGGAGCCCGAGACTTTGAATAAACTCCAGGTGGAGCAAGTCCAAAGCAGTCTTGATAGGCCCCAGGGAACTCAGACAGCAATGACCCCACATTTGGAAAATGAAGGAAAATGGAAATATAAATTGTCACCCTCTGTGCTTCTGAAGGTCAGGCTGATTAGTGAGGTGTTTTGTTCTGTTTTGGAGTCTGGACATTTGGAGAAACAAAGAGGAGATCTTCTCTCCTGCATCATCCCGGGCAAAGGGGTTGGGTGCAGGTGGCAGCAACGAAAGCTTCACAGTTACTGAGGGAAGCTGGCTGAGAGATATAGGTAGCAGGGAGGGAAAAAAAGACATCATTCAAAAGCAGAACAGGGAAAAAGATTTCAAGCAGGAGGGCATGGGCAAGTGCCTGCCGCACCTCACAGATTAAACAGCAGGCTTCAGTGAATCCATGAGAGGAGAAGTCAGGGTCTGCTCCAGATGGGAGCTAATATGGGGGCAGCTAGGGGTGGTCTGCTTAGTAGAAAGCCTTCGACGTAATGTGATTTGGCTGTGTTCCTCAGTCTGACGCCATGTCTGCAACAAAACTTGAAAACCCAAGTCCAACAGACAAGAGAGAACAATCAGAGAAGACAGTACAACAATACAATCACAAAGGCCAGACAAACACGGTCACATAATGGCCACCTTCATTTATACACCAGACTTAGAAGGGCACCCTTCTACCCCTTGTCCCGGGATGATGCAGGCACCCCCAGTGCATAGCACTTGGGAACACCATGACCCCGTTACTCTTGCTGATGTTCAACTGACCTACTTACAAAATTCCTTATCTCTAAGGCTTCTATGGCCCATCTCTCCTGACTCAAGAATGATTGTTTAAAATTTCCTCCAACATCTGTATCCTAGGTTAGAAAGCCATCTTACTCTAGGACACCAGCTTTTAACTGCTGGATCATGACCGACCCCTTTGGAGGTTAAAGGAACCATGCATTGAGGTCTCTTACCTGATTTACTGCATATTAGATACTTACATTGTGATTCATAACAGTAGCGAATTTACAATTGTGAAGTTGAGAGTTACCACAACATAAGGAATTGTATAAAAGAGTTGTGGCATTAGGAAGGTTGAGAGCCACTACTCTAAGACAAGGGAAAAAACAAAACAAAACAAAAATACAAACTGCCCAAGAAAAGACACTATGTGCTTTAAAACAGCTAAAATAAAATCTTTCTGCACCTTAAGAATTGTAAGCTTCTTGAATATGATTTAAAATATATTATACAACAACCACTGAATGCCAACATTTTCTGAGTTCCTATAGGTTTCTGGTTTTTTTGTAGTTGTCCGTTTAATGGCTTCTAAGTTACACATACTTATATTATTCCGCAATTTGACTACTTCATAAGAAAAGAATTAAGCTTTTCAGGCCTCTACCTGCAAACACACATAAACTGGGTATGAAATAAAATAATACTTTCTGTGGAGAACAGCTCAGTAGGCTCCCGATGTTTCCACTCAAACATATCCAGAGCCAGATTTGTTAAAAGTCATTGCATCTTCAGTGCACCTCAGCACTCAGCCAATCCCCCGAGCTGTATGAGTTAGGCCCCCGTTGCAGGAGGGTCTCAATGTTTTCCAGAGAAAGTAGCGTCTACAGGCTAAAAACGAAGACTGAGGAAGAGGTCCACCTATGAAACAGTGGGAAGGCTGTTGTATATACTGCAAAAAGGGTCCATATATTCTCTAACATCCCCAGAGGATAACTTTCTTAGAACGAATGGTAAATTTAATTTTACTGCTGTGTCTCGAATGATAGTTTTAATTAAAAATTATTTATATTGAAATTACAGTGGATAATTTTAACCACTGGGTGTCCGGCTCTCTGAATTCTTTACCCTCTCTTACGGCTTATTTACAAAAAGCCCTCTCCCATTCAGCGTCATAGATATTCAAAACTCTTTCTGAACTCTAAACTTTACTTCTCACAGGACCTTGAAGATCATTGTGTATGTTCGGGGAGGAAGAACCTGTAAAATTCCAAGCAAAGTGTCAGGCTGAACCTAGTTTAAAAAGTTAATAGTTTACAATCTATTCATAGTTAATCTTAATTTGATACTGGGTGCTTATAAGTAACTTGAAGCCAACTCTTATTATCTCTTTTTTAGATTAAGGAGGCAACCATTTTGTAAGGTATTTTACATTAAGATAGATTTTATGATCATTTTTGTCTTAAAAATAAAAATTTTATACATGAGACATGCTTAATATATAAAATATATTTTATAACTAGGGCATATAAATTCCTAAAGTACATTCAGGCCAACAGGTCAACAAGCAATTACTTAAAGATATATATATATATATATATATATATATATATATATATATTCTTTTTGTCTTTGCTAATTTTCTTAAGCTTCAGCTATTTGGATAAACTGAGCCATAGAAGACACTGTACTATTTTGATATGGTTTACTTTTAAAAAAAAATTGGAAAATAAGGTTGCCAGTGGCAATATTAGGAGGTATAGATTTGTTGAAGTAGACATAGCCTCGTTGGAGGACTTGTGTCATTAAGAGTGGGCTTTGAGGTCTCATGTGTTCAAGTTAGGCCTAGGAACTCCCTCTTTCTGCTGCCTGCTGATGCAGATGTAGAACTCTCTGTTCCTTTTCCAGCACAAAGTCTGCCTACATATTGCCCTGCCTTCATCCATGATGACAATGGAATAAACATCTTAACTGTAATTCAGCCCCAATTAAATGTTTTTCTTTATAACACTTTATAAGTGTTGCAGTGGTCATGGTGTCTCTTCACAACAATAAAACACTAGGACACCAATAAATTATAGAGACTATAGCCAGCTCCTAGCATGGCTATTATTATAAAATATGTGTTTCTTGGGCATTTGAGAGAATGGTTAATGGGTAAATTATTTGGGATGCAAGTAGGAGAACTTGAGTTTAGACATGCAACACCTACAGAATAGCTTGATGTGATCAGAAAATGATTCATGTCAGTGATCCCAGTCTGAGGCCTTGGAGACAAGAGCATCACAAAGAATCACTGACCAGCCTGTCCAGTTATAATCAGTGAGCTCCAGATTCAATGAGAGACTCAGTCACAAGCTAAAGTAGAGAGCGTTAGAGGAAGACTTAAAGAGGAACCATTGGCCTCCATACATGCATGCACACGGCATGCACCACTCCCTGAAATACACGCACACACACATGCACACACGTATACACATACATACACAGGCACACACACACATGCACACATGCACACACACATGTACACACATGTACACACATGCACACACATACACACGCTTCACACGTGCAGATACACACACACAGACACACATTTCACACATGTAGATACACACACAGACACACACACACATTTCACACATGCAGATACACACATACACACACACATATTTCACACATTCAGATACACAAACACACACAAAATAAAAGTTTTAATAGGAACTGCGTCTCTGAAAAGCATCAATCCGAGTCCCTATTTTAATTCTTTTCTATGGTTTTGTTTTTGTTTATTTTTCCAGTTCCTAAAATTTCTTGTTGCTATTTTGAACACTTCGGTGATCTATTATTTCAAAGTCTGATACTTGTCCCATAATCACAATAAAGAAGGCTGTCAGTTGGCTCCCACGATTGATTTGTATTGTGAAAAACGTTGGTTTTGGATATTTGTTCTTTCAAACACAGTGCTCCTCATTTATTCTCGGAAGCTAAACATCAAATATGAGCATCCTAGCCACATCATTGAGCTAATATATCTGCCATGGTTTTCTGCCGAGATCCAGCCTCAGCGTAGCATAAGGAGGATCCTGGGAAGGGCGGGAGTGGGAACGAGGCTGATTCAATAATGGCTCAGAGTCAGTAGGAGAGTCAAGCTGCTGTTTCAGGTACGCCCTCTGTTCCCTGACGATTCTCAGTATGCTTTACTCATCAACCTCAGCTTAGTTCTTCAGCTCAATGGCCAGGGAGAGCCCAAACAAAATCTTACTTACTGCACCAGCAAGGCTTTGATCATTGTTAATAATTATTAAGAATTCTCAGATTTACACAAATTCTGAGTCCCAGATTAATAGTCCCAGTCCGTGTTTCCTCAGAGGAGAAAGAAGCTCAAAGCAAAAACACATTTCCTTATGGGTTTACACAGCCTGTTCTTTCCAGAGAGCGGGGCACAGCTCCTGCAGTTTCCTGGTACAGCAGACAGCAGTCTTTACTATTAACTATTAACTTTAACTGTTTTCAGAGCAGAAAAATGACAGACTACTAAAATTAAAATGATTCCTTACCGAGTTTTGAATTGATGTAAGTCAAATGGTTAGTTCTCTCTAATATCTTTGCAGGCAGTGTTATCTCCAGCTAGAAAAACAGAGCATAACTTTTATATGTGTCTACATCATCTGGTAATTCTCTAATCTCCATTTCCTTATCCTAGCAATTCCATGGCCTCGTATACTCTCCTTCTAATACTATTTATTCCTAAATCATATATAATTTTATTTTTTTCTAAACATACCTTTTCTTCTTGAGACCACCCTAACTATCCTTGGTGTCTCCAAGTTCATCCTGGCTGATGAATGCAGCAGTCATTGGACTGGAGGGTACATGTGCTTCCTTGTGATTCTGAAATCAAGGCCAAGTCCAGCAATGAACCATTTCCAAAAAGGACCATGTAGGTTTTTATGGTCCTGGTGGTTATGTTATCTAGATCCTTTCCCGTGGCCCTAAAGACCAAGTGGAATACCTGTTCCTTATCCTCCACAGCCTCATGACCATCTCCACTCCTCATTCCTGAAAACTGCAGCTGTTTCACTTACTATGGCATGATTAGCTCCAAGGAATGGGAAAGGTATATTCCCAGAAAGAAAGATTGAAAGTAGAGTGGTAAAGACAGCAGATCAATTTCGGGGCAATAACAATCATCAGCACATTTGGGCATCATGGGATCAACAGCCTGGCAATGTTCCAGGGGCAACTGTGTCACACCTTCCCTTACACACCATACCGGACCTGCCAGTTGTGCTGTAAGATCCAAGCAGGGAAGAAGCATGCAAAAGAAGTCTGCAGGGTATGGATGACATTGAAGCTTCTAACAGCCCAATTAGGCAGTGGTCCCCTGTGGAAAGCCGCGATAGCATTCGCCATCACAAGATGGCTCTGGCTTCCGCTGTGCCAGCCCAACCTCTTTTTCAGGAAACAAGCTGTGGCATGTGCAAGAGTGTGTTCCCGCTTAAGTCTTTTGCCCACCCTGGGTGTGTGCCAGTGAGATCATGGTGGCGACCAATCAGGGCGTGGATCTCACGCCCCGTGCTAGGGTTTTATAAAGCAGCGCCTTTCTGGGCCCGGGTCTCTCCTCTTCAAGATGCAATAAACGCTTTGCTGCAGAAGGATCCTGGTGTCCGCGTGCGTTCTTGCTGGCGAGACGATAGCGCAGGATATTTGGTGCCGAACCCGGAACAAACACCTCACCATCGCCAGCGCCGAGGAGACCCTTCGCTCGCGGAGAGGATTCAGAACTGCAGGACGAAGGTAAGCTCTGAGAGGCATGTTTGGTCTTGATCTCTCTCATCTCTCTCCCCCATTAGAAGGTGCGGTGGAAGCTTTTGTTCTTGTTTTGGCAGCGCTCGTTCTTTTTCTTTTGGTTTCATTTTGTTTCCATCGGTGGTCGTGTTAGCCGATTTTGTGGCTGCTGCTAGGCACAGTCAGACAGACGTAGATAAGCCGAGTTGCCTCTCCTATATCTAAGCTTCTCCTGTAGATAAGGGAGCAGTATGGGAGCTTCACATTCAGTGATCACAGCGCTGCAGTCTGTCTTAAAGCAGCTCGAGCTAAAAGTCTCTACAAAAACCTTGGAATGTTTTGTTAAAGAGGTCGATCGCGTAGCACCTTGGTACGCATGTTCAGGGTTGTTGACCCTCGCCTCCTGGGAGAAATTAAGGGGAGACTTAGTTAGGGAACAACAGAATGGGAAATTGAAAGTGGGGACCATGGCATTATGGAAACTGGTGAAAT